>NC_026150.1:1004733-1022492 GCF_000512975.1 Sesamum indicum
GATGTATCTTAGTGTATCTTTTGTAAGTAATAACATTACTTTGAGGTTGTTAGACAGGAACCAATACTACAATATATGTGGAAGTGACAGCAGAAGACCAAAAAAAAATGGGCCCAATACATAAGAATAAGCAAAATCCGAAAAGCTGACAAGTTTACCAGCGTATTACAAACCCTGGAGTGAATATTACATGAACTAGTTAGAGATCAAGCAGATTATATTGTGATAGAGCCAACTTCTGATGCAGGTTTACCAGCGTATTACAAAGTCTTGAGTGCATATTTTACAACTTGTCAGAGACCCAATAGATTCTAATTTATGACATTCAAATACATGTTTCAACACTGACAATTTACCTTTTTCTACACTCAAACAAGATATTCAGATTCCAAAACGCAACTCTTTTGTTGTAATGTATTTATTTAACTTTTTTATAAGTTGAATTTGCAAGCTCAAGAATTTGAGATAATCATTACCCTTCCACAACGAGTTATATTTCAAGCTTAAAACAAACATCATCTCTCATGAATTGTTAACAATGGCTGAGCATTATCCAGGTTGCTTTTTTTCACAAGATTGGCAATTGATCAACTAGTTGGAGTTGCGTGAGTATGCAGATGCTGAGCCTAAAAAGGGCATTTAGACAACTTAATTACTCCGAAATGGCATTTTATTTCTTCAGTTATTTCACAAATTCACTTTAGTACCATACTTAATTCTCATGCCATAGAGACGAATCGAAATGGCGCCAGTCATTTTCCTTTAAGGATATATCTACGTTTCGATTCTCAAGGCATACAGCCATCAGAAGGATTCAATAGAAACGGAAGCTGTGGGGAGAGGATGTAAAGGCATTACGGATTTAGGGTCATAAAAGAGAACCCAATGGTAAATGATTGTTAAACCATATTGTGGGTCTGGCTTACATGATAATTAACTCTTACACATTCCACGCATACTGTCAAGTGGCAGGATAAAGAGAATTATTGCATTTTTTGTGGATTTGCGTCTCAAAGAAGATAAAAATAATTATTGCATTGAGATTGACACATAGAGCATCTGTTTTAAATGACAAAAAATGAAAAAAAAAAAAAAAAAGGGTTCTAAGAGAGTATATGAGGTTAATTCACGATTGCTGTAGAAACATCTCCTTAGCACTTCCTTCCTTTCGTGTATTCCCTTTTTTCTAATGATTTCTGTTGCGCTCAGAAAGCAGCAATTCCAGACATGAGGATATAACAGCAAAATAGTTTACATTTGAAACTTATCTTTCAGTTTTAACTATAACAATATAATGCCATCTCAAATTCAATTTGTATATTAAATTAAGTTATTAATAAAGGGTAATTGAGCAAGGACTTGGAATTGGTCAAATAAGGGATGCAAAAGAGGCAGATTGGTAAGGAAGCTTCCATTAAACAATCCAACAATTTCATAAATCATAAACCTTTGTGAAGAAGTATTCCCTTCCACTGCCCATTTAATTAAGCCACAGAGACCAGCCATTCACTTACGGGTCCAAAGTTAGATTATACTACCCAGGCACCAGTAAATCTAATTATGAAGCATCCAATAGTGTGCTTCCAATAAAATCAGAGCTAATTTTCTGATAGTATTAATACAAGTTAATTCATTTCCCTTCACTTCAACACCTGTCAATATATAGAACATAATTACAAGAGTGCACTTTCTAGTAGATTAGAAGCACAAAGTGGGGTGGTTCTAATTAATTTGAGAAGGGAAAGCAAAAGGCGGAACCAAGAGGGCATTTGAACTTTGTTGAACTTAGGAAGAGAGCCTAAATGTAAAGGAGTCAACAGGGCTTCCTGTGTCATCTGATTAATTATAATGTTAAACAATTAAGAGAAGCACTAAAAGCACAATAAGGATAGCTTAAAGGCAAATATACCTGGAGGTGTCCGCCATGGGATCTGAACTCTCTTGTTCTTCTTGCATGGAGGCTCCTCCAACTCCAGAGGAGAAATTGCTTGTTGATTGGCAAGTTTAGAGATAGCATTATCAAGTTTCCTCTGTTCCTCAGGTTCACTCTGGACATTAGATTTAGAAACAGCACTATCAAGTTTCCTCTGTTCCTCAGGTTCACTCTGGAGATTAGACTTAGAAGCCGATGGAGGGAAATTGGCATGCGAAGAGGTACATCTATTCTGACTTTCAGGCTTTACTTTTTCATCCGGACATGTACTTGTCTTCCCATGTTTATTCTGCATAAATTGAGCACGCATCTTCGCTTTCTGTATATCATCAGCAGAAAGTGGGCGGCTTTGAGTTGCAGGTGTTGACTTTGCAACCTGGGGACTCCTTACAGCCAATCTCTGGCTGGGATACTCAACCATCTGAACTTTCCGTCTCTCTCGCGTATCTATAACTTAGTTAAGTAATAATATTTCCCAAAGTCCAAGAGAAATGAAGGGAAGAAACAAAGAATAAGAATGTCTTGTAGATTCAATGAGATCATCAATACCCAAGTAAATGAAATCAAGACAATTTACAATCAGAAAACAATGTAAGCAATTGAAGACAGCGAGCTTTGAAGTGTTACTGTTGTTGCAATATTCCCAGCCATTGAGCATCACGAAAGAGTTTGGATGCTTAGTTTCCTTCAGATGCCCGCTCTGGATCAGTTTAAACTTAGGCATAAACATATTTTCAGCTTCTGGATGAAATAAAGTGAAAGAAAAGATTCACTAAACCTCAATATACTTATGAGTTGGAAACACTTAGAGCTAACATCCAATCTTATCCATTTATTTTTTGATTTACCCAGTCTTATATGTTATGCGAAAGTCAATCAGAATTCTACATTTCCTTCGGGTGTTGAGACTTGATTATAACAGCCCCCCACTACGTTAATCTGTAAAGTACCAATAGTTATTCATACCACGAGATTTTGCCTTGACATCATCAAGTTTCCACACAAATAATGGACAAATTATTGTAATTTGCGCTGTTAAAGGCTATAACTGATTCACCAGATCATCAATGGAGAATTCCAAGCATTTTTGTGGTGTCAACAAGATTTATCAAATAGTCACCACACACCCCTCCCCAGCACAGGCTGGAAACTAATATAATCTAGCAAAAGTTAATTAGTTACCAGCAATCTGAACAATGTGGCATAAATCCACTAATCATTGCAAGTTTTGAAAAACTAATTAGTCAGGTTAATTCAGCATAATTTGAGCAACACCAAATGCAGTTATTGACAAAGAGACGCCAGAAATACATCTGTATCTTTTTTACAGCTAATGCATGTTCTGATTTCTGAAACAACCTGTACACAAACAATCCCCTAGTCCAATGCTTTACCATTTCCAAACCCACAAAATGACAAGGGGAAGGATGACGGAATGGAGTAGCGAAACAAGTTTTCTTAGTGGTCTTGTAAATACAGTTTAGCATTTTCAACATCTTGTTTTCACATGTACCAGGTGCAACTTAGATTGTCCTGACATATCTACATACAAAATATATGTTCTTGTGAAGATGGATTTCTAATAGGCAACTATAGAAAAGCTAACCTTACAAAAACTTCAACCTTCTTAAACAAGGTCACAGATAGCTCCTTGAGTTGTTGAAAAGCTGGATACAAACGACACTGAGAAAACAGAAGTTTGTAATAAACTCCCATCCTCACCAGATACAAGATAGGAAGCCCCCCTGAGATTCTTTGATTCTGGAGTAAACACGAATCTAAAAGTTCTATTGCCAGCTAGAAAATTTGATGAGGGCATTGAAAAGAGAACTTGGAAGCAAAATTGCATTAAACTCATCTGAAAATTTTCAAGGTGAACTGGCATGAATCAAGTCATTTTGGGCCCACGAAAAATCCTAATGTTAGCTGACCAATCCCATCACAATTTTATTTTTGTTTTTTCTTCCCCTGAAATGCAAGATTTTCTATTAACATCATATCACCAAAATAATTTAACAAAACCAGGATTTCTAAGTTGATTTGTGAGATAGCCATGACAATCACCATCCTATATGCTTGTCATGTTTTATTTAAAAGGACGTTCTGGAATTTCTGTTGTTAATAGAGAGATATTGAACGTTCTAGCATTGATCTTTCACTTTTGGAGAGAGGATTTAATAATTTAGCTCAGATAATAGGACGATACCATCGAATGCCAAATAAGTTGTCAGCAATTTCAAGAGAGAGAGAGAGAGGGAAAGAAATGAAAGAGGAACTGATCCTTGTCGGCTTAGAGATCAGTTAAGATATATATGTATGTATGTGATATATATAAGCATGTTATCCACATAAGAATATCAAGGTTTGAGAAACAGGCCCGATTTTAGTATTTGTTGGGAGGAATGGTTGAAGCATCCCATTTCTTAACCAGCAGCTCCCACTTCGACCAAAATAGAAAACCAGATATAGTTCTCCGATTATTCATAAACAAAAAGGATACGAGATGACAGAACACCTCGCCTTTTATTAGAGTCATCCCCTGATGCTGTAAGCATTTTTTGAGGCTGAGCCGCATCCAACTTCCTGAGAAAGAAGTCCTGGCTTATAAAATGCATCAAATGATAATAAAAATCCGCAGACAACTTGATAGCCACAGACTGCTGGAGAGCATACCAATGGTTATCAGCACTGTCGCACAAGAATCTCAAAGGTTCCTCCTGAAGTTACGTGAATAGAGTCAGCACTTATACCAACATGCTTTTGAACAAATAACATCCTATAACTCCATAAACACTCACAGAGTTGTCAACTTTAGAGTCCCATGATTCATTGCCCATAACTTCATTAATGCTGCACACAATAACACACTAACTTTTAGAGAGAGTAAAAAGCATATATTCAACATCTTTAGGATGAAGAATGGGCTTGCCTCTGCTTCAAGAGCATCTCATCTTGTAGATCACTGGCTGATTTCAATCCATTGCTTTTCTTCAAGGAGAGGTTCTTTCCCAACATATTGCTCCACTTGGATAGCATAGTTCTTGCCCTGTGTGAGATGTCTGATCTTCAAATCAGAAAAAAATGAGCCAACTAGCAATGAACTTCAGGCAAACTAATTCATCAATGGTAAACACAGTCAAAGCCAACTACATCCTAAATATCAACTTCAGTATCTAATTCATCGAATGGTAAACATAATCAAATTAAACCATGTCATAAAACTGCTATCCGTAATTTTATGAGCAAAAAAATATTTATTTTCATCAATTGCATTAGTAGTAATAAAACATATACATGAGATAATCAGAGAATGTTGTACAGGGATGGACTTATAGTCAATTTTTTATACCAATTCTACCATTTTACTACCTCACCTCATCAGCAAATTGAGGATCAATTCTTTACCTTAACAATTAGCATTCCTCCAAGAGGCCAGATTTATAGACACACCAACGATCTATGGACAAAGAAAAACGGAGGGACCATTCAATGAGAATTTACAAGTAGAAGAACACACCTGATGTCCTGTAAAACCGCAGTCTATTAACACTTTGCAATATAGCAGACATGTGAACGGGTAGAGCCTTACGCAGCGGCAAGTTATCAAGCAGCTGAAAATGCCAAATTAGCATTAACACATTGGCCAAATATTAAAATAAAGCGTGCAATGAATCTAGAATATACATGTAGTACCTTAAGAATAACACGAAGAAAACTTGTTTGTTCTTCTTTTGCTGCTTCACTTAACCATGTTGCTAAGATCATCAGTCCACCTTCAGTTAGAAACCTGCAAACATATGAGAAATTAATTATAGGATGATAATTCATTCAGTGAATTGTTACACTTGTCGATATGAGGAAAGTACCAATTTAGCACTGAAGGATTTTCCACTCGTAGAATCCACCTCAGCAACTTAACCTGTCCAGAGAATGAATCCTCTTTTCTCATCAAACTAAATATATTTTCAACAAAGTGAAGGTCTGACTCATCCATGCCAGTGAAACTCTCATGTCGTTTTGAGCACGAAGGCCCTTCGTCAATATTTACTGGAGCTATTGTGTCTATAGGGACTGCTTCTGAAAGCATATTGGGATCTGAAGCAGATGTAGTCTCATTATGCAGTGCATCATGGGCAGAAGATCGATTGGCCTTCTCTTTTGACAATCTCACACACTTCCTCACTCTTGTGCGCCGACCAGTAAAAAAGTCCCGAACCTACAAAGATAGAAATAGGAAGATTAATCAGTTATTCCAGAATCTTTGACAGCAATCTATTTTCAAGTTTTTTAACATCAAATATATACAGACCAATTCTTTTTTTCTTTTTTTGGAAATCTCACAATACAAGGGCTTAGCAGCCGGGGAGGGTTGCAATTTCATAATCAATAAGCCCAACAGAAAAGGATCAAACAGAGTTCTAGGTAAGCAATAGGGTGGCTCTAAGAAGCTACTGAAGAAAAAGGAGGCAAAATTAACTGACTGAACAGAGAGAACCTGAGTAACTGTAACTCCAAATTGAGCGCTGATCTCCCGAGTTTCCCGCTTGCTAACTACATCTTTGATGGAGAATACAAGTTGCATGTACTTTACAGCCTTCGGATTTAGCAAATCTCTAGGTCTCTTTCCTGCAGAGTCGAATGCCAAGTATATAAGAAACTAGAAATCTCACAATTTCCAAGTACCATTGAAACAATCTAACCAATAAACATAAAAATAGGAATCCAGCCCCCATCAGACATATAGCAGTCGTCATCATAGGTATCTAGACATGCAGTTGATTAAGCATCATTTTCTTGTTATCTTGAAATGGAATATAAATTCTGACGGCAAGAACTATCAACCGTAGCAATAACAAGTTTCTCTTAGTGAAATATAAAATCCAAAAATCATCATGTACTCGCCCAACAATTACAATCACCTGTTTAACTGTAACCTCAAAGAAAAAAAAAAATCACCTGCTTCAGTCGTTTGAAAATCGCAAATAAAAGGGAAACAATGAAACAAAGGACTCACCGATTTTAATGGATAACGCCCCAGCAGCCTGCGGCAAATTTTTAAAATATGCAAAATCAGTCAATATGCCAAATACCAAAGACAAAAATAAAATAAATAATTTCACGTTGGGTGGCAAATAAATAAGAACCATCTCTTGAGAAAGGGGATTGACGCCGGTTAGTTTGCATTGGGTGGCTACTATTTGTTGGAGCTTCTCGATCTGATTCTGAAAGAGATCGCGCTGCGCATCTAACAAGTCCTGATACGATGTTCTCGGCGCCGCGAGTTCCATCAGTTGAGTCTCTTTAGGAAACTCCATCCCTCAATTCCAGATTCACAATCAAGAAAACACACGCATTTTCGGCAAAAAAAAATAGCAAAGAAGTGCAGAACAAATGAAGAGATTAGAATTGAGTTTTGCTGCTAAGTTAGGGTTTTCAGAAGAAACCAAAAGAGGAGAAGGGGGATTTGAGAGAACGCGAGGCGAAAGTGAAACTCAGGAAATTGGAATTTTGGGGGACGTGCTTAAACTTATATCAGCGGAGTCTCACTGTATGAAGCCTGGAGTGGAGTAAAGGACACGCGCTCTATTTCCCCGTTCGTAGTGAAAGGAAAAGGGGATGGGAAGGGGGAGCAAAAGTGAAGAGAAGGGGAAAAAGAGAATAATAATTTTTTTTTACATGATTTAAAAGTAAATAAATTTCAAATAATTTATAAATTTTATACTATTCGTTCTCTTTATTTTTTTTATTTGAAAACTAAATAAATTAATATTATATTAATATAATTTTTATATACAAAAAATTAAAAACTTTATTAATAAAAATATTTATTAAATAAGAATAATTAATAAAAAATATTAATCAAACTAAATATTGTTCGTTTATCCTAAATTATTTAGTTTAATAAAATAAAAATTATTAACAATATTTTCAACTAACAATTCGAGTTCAAATATCGGTGGTTTTGTTGGTACCAAAAACAATTTTGAATAAAATTATATATATAAGGGAAATAGAGTAAATAAAAATAAAAATTGTACTTTTTTGCCTTTTTGACCTTATACTTACATTTTTCTGTCTATTTTTTTATGGAAGCAGAGTTGGACTCTGGAAAAGGTTCATATACATCGAGTTTTACTTCACATTCATTTATTTCTCATAATCAAACATCAAATTATCTCTTATACATGTATTTTTACTTCCACTTCACATTCATTTATTTCTCATAATCAAATATCAAATTATCTCTTATACATGTATTTTTACTTCCACTTCACATTCATTTATTTCTCATAATCAAACATCAAATTATCTCTTATGCATGTATTTTTACTTCCACTTCTCTTATCTCTCACTTTTCACCCCAACCACACATATTCTAAAACTCTGTTTGATTGAATTTTCTTACGAGTGCTCACTTTGTAGTTTTGATTTTTTTAAAATTATTTTTAAATTGAATTGTTATTGGCAATTTTATAAAATAATTTTTAAAATTACCACTTTTAAATCAAAATTAAATGTGCAGCTTTGTGTTGTTTCAAGCAATTTGGCGGTTTTAATACTTATAAGAAAAGTAAGACGTGGGACCAACGAAAGTGAAAAAAATAAAACAAGTGTTTGTATATGTAATAATAAAAAAAGACCAAGACCACCTACCTTCTCCACAACTTTAAGTAGATTAAAAGATACGAACATATATAATAATCCAACAAGGAAACACTTAATCTAACAAATATCAATGGTCGGTTATGGACATATTAAATATATTATTAAGAAAGCATATTAAATTTAATTACATTCTTAATCAATATTTGATAATTAGTACTACGTAATACTCTAGACCATGCAATTTAGAATTTATAGACAATAGGCATAGAGATCGAGTTTTTCCATCGTATGGATGTCATCCTGCATAGTACATGAATTTTGGGCTTATATAATTTAAATATGGAATTCTTCTAAAGAATTAACTATTTTATCAAATTATTATATATATATATATATATAATTTTAAAAAATAATTATATATTTAGCAGTGTTGTTTGATTTTTGGCGATTTTTTAAAACTCTAAATGAAAACCAAACCAACAGAGTGGTGCGATTTTACTCTAAATTTGAAATTACAGTTTAAAAAATAAATAATAACAAATAATTCGATTCGATTTGATTATATTTTGGACGGTTTGATTTTTTTATTTTTTTTATCACCCCCTTGTCCAACTTTCTTTACAATTCAATTAATCCTGTGATAAAGTTTGTGAGATTGATTTAATGAGCAAAATTTACTTTTGTATCGAGTTTTGTCATTAATATTATTACAGCACATAAATAATTATAAAATGACTCAATTAATACATGAATTTCACTATCAATATCATTTTAGTACACTAATAATTACAGATAAATTAACCAATACCCAAATTTCGCCATTACCATCATTTGGTACCCAATTCATATTTTTCCCCCTATTATCTTTTATGTAATAGCTACATTACCTTAGATATTAAACTCAAAAACATTAAAAATAACCAAAAAAAAAAAAATGCATAAGATTCTATATCGATATATTTTAATTTTATTTGGACCAACTTACTTTCATTTTCATATTTGTTTATCAAAATTATTATGTTGATACTATCTACTATCATTATCCCTCAACTCAATTAATGACAAAATTTGGGTACTAATCGAGTCATTTGCAATTACACAGGTATCAAAATGGCATTAATAATAAAACTCGGGTATCAATATGAATTTTAGTCTTGATTTAATTAATATTTATGCTTAATTACACTTAGATCTCAATATGAAAATACAAAATTATAATTTATCCCGAAGAAATTCGAAATTACATTTACACTCCCCCAAAGCATTCTCTCTTTACACTTGACCCCCTTCCGTTATGGTTTAAATAGAAAATATTGATGTCAAAAACAACAATACATAAATATTTAATTTTGCCCCTCCTTTAATATTCCATATATATTTTTGTACCAAAAATATAATAATATTAACATTACTCCATATATCTATACTTCTATACTAATATAAAAATGAAACCTCTTATATATTCTGATCCGTCCAAGAAAAATCCTCTCGAATCCAGACAGCGATCCGCGATCTTATTCAACGAATTGCGCAAATCTCTCGAACAGACTAGTAACCCTGAGAACACAAAAGCAATTAGGCTAGTCGGGTTGGTCCCCAACGATGACACTCCAACGCCCAAGTTAGTTTTTAGATAAGTGAATAGGGAAGATAGATAGAATGTAATACTAAGAGTATATGGACATTATCCATTAATGAATTCCACTCATCCTATTTATAAGTTTTCCCAAGATATATTTGGCAAGTGCAAGCATACTGTTATTATGCTTAAGTCAAGCTTCCCGGATTGCAGCTGATTTACTATCCCATAACTGTTGTTGTCATAAATCTCTCTATAAGAATATTCAGTGGGATTTCTTAACCTTTCTAGAAGATTATCCAAGTTGATAGCCTTGCTTTATATAAAATCAGGGGTAAATTTGTCTTTAGGCAAATTACCCTCATCATACTTAAATGTAAGTTAATGACAATGTTGCAGCAATTTTTTGCAAAGTAAAAAATGCCCTTTATTATAAAATAACTAACTTATTCAATTTTCAAAAATTACATTAATTGATAAATTATTATATATTTCTTTCTTTCTTTTTATTAATGTAATATACCGGTTTATATATTTTACTCTTATCTATAATATATTTTAAAGTATAAAAAATTATTTATTTTATGTATGTAAGAACGACGTATGACACTCTAAATATTATAATACACAATTGTAGTACCAATTGCTAATTTTTGAAGAAATTTAGTTGATAATTAAATTATGAGTTGAAATATGAATATATTAAAAGCTCTAAGGACTAAATTGAAAATTTATAAAATAAGTGAGGTTAATAGCATGTGCCACGGGCTCACCCCTCAACCTATAATATATATATAAAAATATATATATATGTATGTTAACACACATATATTACACACACCACATACATTTACACACACGGATTGGGCAGCGAAATAGGTATGAAAAATTCTAAATTTTAATTTATATAATTATATTATTTAATTAATCTATTTATTAAATATAATTTATATTGGTCGATATACTTTTTAATCGAAATATTTTATTTGTTAGATTTAATTATTATTATAGTTAATATACTCAATTCCATCGGGCCTATTGATCACCAAATGGTTAATCATAAGTATTAGTGTTTAATTAAATTCTATAGTAGCAGAAAATTGATAGAAAATTTATAGAAGTATTCAAAAATTTTATTTAAGAAGTATTAGAAAAATTTATTTGAGAAATATTATATTTATTAAAAAAAAAAATGAGATTCTCGTAATAACTCAATTTATTGATATCATCAAGAACGGTATTATAAAAATATGAGGGGTTCGAGTAAATAAAATATTATGGGTTGGTTGATAAACTAAATATATAGTTGGGAAGTTTAGAAAGTATAGTCAGTTAAAATATAACGGAACGAATATTTGTATTTCGATATGAATAAAATATTAAAAATTATACGAAAAAATATTTAATATTTTATTTAGAAATTTACATTATTCTGAATATATAGATCATATGCAATATAACTTATTATAGGATTTGGGAATAAAATAGAGGACTAAACAACTTATTTGCTAGTACAGCGTAATAAGATCGATGTAAGAAAATAATTAGTATTATCTATATATATTTTATTTCTTTGTGGTGTTACTTTTATATAAATTTATGATTCGTGTTGAAGCTGATTTATTTGAAAATATGTTAATGGTGGTTGATTTAATTTGAGTGTTTATATTGTGACCGTGAGATGGGAAAATGCATTGAAATACTCTATTGTTGTATGATGTGTTGTTGGTGTTGAAAATGAAAATATGTCAATATTTGGTTTTACGTCACTAGTTGTTTACAATAATGGTGATATGTGAAAACAAGAGAGTGGTGAAAATTAAATATAATTATGATGTGAATACCCCTTTATGTTGTTTAATAGTCTATGTGGCAAAATGAAAAGGAAAGAGTTATGATGCAATATTAAAAGAATTATGATGCGATAGTAAAAGAGTTATAATGCGATGTAAAAAGAGTTATGATCCGATATAAAATAGCTATGATGCGAAATAAAATTGATGAGCCGGCGTGTCAAGAGAATTATATATAAATGGTGAGATTGAGTTGGTGAAGTTGAACACTATATCACCTCATGATAAGCAGACTATTAAATGAGGAGCTGAATTGTCTTGTTATGAATTGACTATATTGTGTAATAAAGTTAGCTACATTGGAGTTAAAGTGATTATATTATGTACATGTTGCTTTTTTGTTTTGTCTAGACTTCATTTAATGTACATAATATTGGATTATGCTGGTTCTTTAGTTGATGAGTTGCATGCTCAATCTGCTAACATTTTTCAGGAGTAGATCTTGAGGTATCTGCCTATCGAGGGCTAGGTCCAAACACTACATTCAATCGGGTCAGGCCAGTATGCGATCTTCTCCTCATTTGTCGGTTAAAGTACAAATCACGTTTTGATTGTATAAAGAGAAATTAAAAATGTGAGAACTACTTATGATAGGTTAACTTATTGTGTTTGTTATGTGCATATTTATATATACAAACATGGTTTACTTTAAGTGTGATGTTCAGGGGAGATATAACTGTAGTACAGATAGAGGGTGCTACATAACGGGCCACAACAGCTAGTATATATATATATCTTTATCTTCTTATAAATACATAATTATTATATTGAACTATAAAAATATAATTTACTCATCTATAATATTACAAAAAGAGTTATTTGCATTATTCCTTATATCCAATTCAATAATATTATAGTTCAACCTCCGATTCAACTTAGTCAAAATATAGTCGTTACTTTGGCCAACGGGCGTGTGAGTAAAAACCGAATGCTCCTACTTTACCGTTGGGAAAATAATTTATTGGAACCGCCTCAAGTATTCTCTCACACCCATACATATAAATGGAGGATGCCCGTCAAATTTCCCTGCTGTTCTACGTACTTTCTTCTCCGCCTAGGGCATGGTCCTTTTCATTATCACCCTTCAAATACGCCATCGTCCCCGTCACGTTGCCGGACCTCCATTGATCACCAACGTGAGACCCTGTTGCTCTAATGCTCATACCCGATAAATTCATCCGCATTGTTTTGTGTATTATTATGTTGTATGCGTACGTGTTGAATGCGTGTGATCTATGTTCGTTTTGCGATTGTTGTTTTGATGCTTGCTGGTGATTGGACGTAACGGGTTGGGGTTTGAACTGTTTATATTTGTGAGTGACATGCGAAGGTACACTTTTGAAGTTTTGGAAAAAGAGTAGGGAAGTTTTTTATTACTTTAATTTACTTGATCTTTTATGTGCATGTGTGCTTCGTTGCTGTGATTTATGGTTGTTATTGCCTTGCGTGCTTTGCCACTGAAGAACTCTGTAGAATTTGTGCACAGACCAAGACATAATTTATCCACCTTATTGGATTGCTTTTCGGTTGATGCTCCAACATACTGGTATTATGCAATCAATGTTGATCATGGCATAACTTGAACAGCTTTCATTTATGTTTTCAATTGACTTCTGTTGTCTGAATTGGACTCATTCTGGAAATTGGATTTGATGGTAATTGATTTGAGTACAGGTTTCAATTATTTTTACATGATTAATGTTATGTATAGGCTAATTGTTTACTTTATGATTGGATAAGAAACCACTTTTATTGTGATTAATGTCATGATTCGGATTTGTTTTATTCAGACTGCAGAAGAAGTTGAGTGAAGATGACAATGAGTCAAATGAAAACTATAGAGTTCGATGAAGGCTGGAATTTCATGCAAACAGGCATCGCAAAATTGAAAAATATTTTGGAAGGGGTTCCAGACACACAATTTACCTCTGAAGAGTATATGATGCTTTATACGTATCTTCTGTCTTTGTTTAGATATGACTGGTTTCACCCCCGGGGAACAATATATATATGTATATATAATTTATTGTTGCCTTTGTTTTCATGTATGCATTTCTGTTCTGGATGACAATGAATTAGAACAAGGTCATTTTTCTAAGTTGAGTAATTATCCTTGACATGAAGCACAGCACGATATATAACATGTGCACCCAGAAGCCGCCTCATGATTATTCTCAGCAGCTATATGATACGTACAGGGAAGCTTCTGATGACTATATGAATTCCGTATGTAACCTCAGTTGTTTAATTAGTTTGTTACTTTTGCTCCTTTATGATATACGACTGATCCTATCTGCCATAATGTGCCTGACGTGTTGATTACATAGTATCCAACATACTCTCCTTTCCACTAATTTTTTCAAAGGTCATCTGTCTTTATACAACATAAACTGAATGGAATTTTAGTTTTAAACGTCATATTTTTGTTCAATTTAGAACCATTCTTTGAGCATGAATTTGGTGCTAAATTAAGCTTGATCAAATTTTTTGAATTAAGTAAAGGTTTCTTTGCTTGTTCTAGTTTGTATCATTTGTCTACTTTTGGTTTCCACTGTGCAGACATTTAATGGTTTCATTGGCTGCTGAGATACAATGCTTCATTTTCTGCTTCATTGTTTTGTTTATTTTTCCTTCTAAGACAATATCATTGTCTTCTCTAAGGATGTTTTACTTTATTCATGCTGGTGCATCGATTGTCACTCTAATCTTTTCCACTGTTTTCGTTAATAGGTCATGCCATCTTTGAGAGAAAAGCATGACGAGTTCTTGTTGAGGGAGCTTGTGGAAAGATGGAGCGATCATAGACACATGGTCAGGTGGCTTTCACGTTTCTTTCACTATCTTGATCGATATTTTATAGCTCGAAGGTCGCTTCCTGCGCTGAAAGAAGTTGGGCTGGCCTCCTTTAGAGATGTGGTTGGTTCTTGTCTCCCACCCCTTTTTGCATCAAGATGTGGTTGTGTTGTTTTTTTTCCTTCTTCTTTTACTTTGATCAAGCATATTCAGTTTCTGTGTTACCTGAAATAATTTAGTTCTCTTTACATTTGCATGGTAGGCTTACCAAGAGTTGAAATGCAAAGCTAGAGATGCTGTTATTCCTATGGCAAGGGCTTTTCATTTCATATGGCTTTTATGTTTATTGATTGTTGTGCAAGTTTTATAACCATGCTTATATGGCAGATTGATCAAGAACATAAAGGACAGCAGATTGATAGTGCTTTGCTGAAGAATGTACTAGATATATTTGTTGAGATTGGAATGGGACAAATGGATTATTATGAAAATGACCTTGAAAGTGCAATGCTTGATGATACAGCTGCTTACTATTCACGAAAAGCTTCAGACTGGATTGTGGAAGATTCGTGTCCTGATTACATGTTGAAGGTGCATATCACCATTTACTCACTTTGCCCCAATACATTGAAAACTTTTCTTTTTGTTAATTTAGCATCTGTTTATTGCATGAACAACAGGCAGAGGAGTGCTTGAAGAAGGAAAAGGACAGGGTTTTTCATTGCTTGCATTCAAGCAGTGAGGCAAAGCTTTTGGAGGTTGGTTTTTATATTCTGTTTTATTTGAACTTTTGACCCAGCGTAGAAAAGCATGATGGATTGATAAATCTCTCAATTCTTGCTCAATTAGTTGATGCCTGTATCATTTCAGAATAAATTGGTAGTAGATAGGAGAGCTTTTCTAAATGTTGATTTCATAATGAATATGCTAAATGACAAATGCTCAAATAATTGAAGTAGGACCGTGAATGTGAATGATTTAAATTGAGCGTAATCTGCTTATTTTGGACGAGTGCTTAAAGAACTTGCTAAAATATACAAGTTGATGCCTTCACTTGCAGCCCAAGAAAGGTTTCAGTGGTTGCTTATCACTTTGGTGTAGGTATGAAACTGACTGAGCAGGTTTATCCAAGTTTTATGGCATTAGATTGCAGTATGAGCATTCGTTCCAACTACTAGCAAAATGAAAGTATGATAAAATTTGTTCTTGAAATAGAAATATGGCTTTGGAAAATTGTTCCATCCTCTGCATGTTAGTTTCTCATGTTTTCTGGTTGTTTGCTGCAGAAAGTGCAAAATGAATGTTGGTACTATATACCAACCAGTTATTGGAGAAGGAGCAGTCCGGATGTCATGTTTTGCTCAGAGATGATAAGGTCTCTTGCTTTGGTTGATAATTTGATGACTTTATCTTGGCTTGTCTTGAAAAGATAGATATCTGACCTTATACTCGCTTTTATCAATGGGTTTTAGGTGGAGGATCTTTCCAGGATGTATAGGCTCTTCCAAAGAATTCCGAAGGGATTGGAGCATGTTGCAAACACATTCAGGCAGGTTTGTGGTATTTCAATGTTTGTGAGATATCTCCGACGCTGTCAGTCATTGTTAATTCACTAATGCTTATGATGATTGCTTTGTGCAGCATGTCACTGTTGAGGGCATGGTTGTTATCCAGCAGGCTGAAGATGCTGCAAGTCACAAGGTCACTCCACTGAACTTTTCAGGTGATCTTAACATCTTTTGCATGGCATGTAACATTTAATTTTCTTATATACACATTGTGAGCATCCTTGGGACTCTTGAAATTACTGTGAAATAACTTGTGTCTCATTCTCATGATGGTCGTTTATTCCTTTTCCTTTTAATTTAATAATGCATCCTTTGAAATGTTTTGTCGAAGTTGATATGTTTCATTTCATATTATGCCCTGTGTCGTTGTACTTGGACGCTAATACGAATTTCTGGTGGCCTAAAGATAGAGAAAGCCACTGGAGGACAAGAGCAGGTAAAACACCATTTGTTCATTTAACACTTCTGTTTGGTATGGCTGGTTGGTTATGTTTGCTTATTGCAGGTCCTTGTGCCAAAAGTGATCGAGCTTCATGACAAGTATTACGCATATGTGACTGATTGTTTTTGCAATAACTCCATATTTCACAAGGTACGAGTTCCATGTTAAATTGTCTATTTAATTTTTCTTGCTTCTTTTATTCTGCTGTCTTATGGATTGAACACGAAGGAACGATTTTTTGGATCTGGATTTGATCATGTAGGCTCTCAAGGACGCCTTTGAGACCTTCTGCAACAAAGTTATTGGTGGCACCTCAACTCCAGAGCTCTTGGCCTCGTTCTGTGATAATATTCTTAAGAAGGGTGGGAGTGACAAGCTTAGTGATGAAGCAATTGAGGAAACTCTGGACAAGGTATTCTTTCCCCATCTTTGGTCAAAGTTCATTTGGGGACCCTCTTTTACATTGAAATTTAATTTAATTGTTTGTAGGTGGTCAAGCTCCTTGCCTATGTCAACGATAAGGACCTCTTTGCTGAGTTCTATAGGTGATTAATTGTTTTCTTACTTGAGTTTTGTCAATTAAATAGATTTGATGTGTAATTGATGTTCACATTTAAGTCCATTGCATCACCTGTCGATAGAAAAAGGCTATCTCGTCGGTTGCTTTTTGACAGAAGCGCCAATGATGACCACGAAAAGACTTTTTTTAACAAAATTGAAGCAGCAGTGTGTGGTCGATTCACTTCAAAGATGGAAGGAATGGTGAGTTATGTTTCTTTACTATTTTCCACTATATTGCAATAGTGACTTAAGATCTCAACTGTCTGTTTTTCCGTCTAGGTTACTGATATCACGCTGGCAAGGGAAAACCAGACTTGGTTCCAAGAATATCTTAGCAATAATGAAGCTGCTAACCCTGGAATGGAGTTAACTGTCACTGTTCCCACAACTGGATTTTGGCCAAGTTATAAATTGTCTGATCTGA
>NC_026150.1:1022653-1053155 GCF_000512975.1 Sesamum indicum
GTGTTATCCTTTTCTTTGGCCAACAAGTTTTCCAACTTCTTGCCATTTGTTATGTCTTCCTTTTGTTTTTTGTGATGCATGAATATCTAAACATTCTTCTGGCAACTCCTGTTTCAGGTGAAGTGCGTTGAGGTTTTCAAGGAGTTCTACCAAACGAAAACAAAACACAGGAAACTTGCATGGATTTATTCTTTGGGGACCTGCAACATAAATGGGAAGTTTGAGCAGAAAACCGTTGAGCAGATACTTGGAACTTTCCAGGTTAATTGTTTTTGAATTACTCCAGCCATCAGCTACTCTAGAAGCCACAAAGAGGAGGAGGAAAATTGGATATCTAATGCGGATTTTGGTTTTTAAAATTTATCAGGCTGCCGTGCTGCTGCTGTTCAATAATGCAGATAGGCTGAGTTATTCAGAAATCACGATTCAGTTGAATTTGGGTGATGATGATTTATTTAGATTGCTTCAGTCACTTTCATGCGCCAAGTACAAGATCTTAAATAAGGAGCCAAATACGAAATCTGTGTCTACAAATGATTATTTTGAGTTTAATTCGAAGTTCACAGACAAGATGAGGAGGATCAGGGTTAGGAATTTTTTTGATGTCTTGTTTCATATCTCCTTTTTATCTGCTTCATTCTGGCGAAGGTTCTTTCTTTCTGGTGTTTCAGATACCTCTACTCTCTGTGGATGATAGGAAAAAGGTAGTTGAAGATGTTGACAAGGATAGGCGTTATGCGATTGATGCTGCTATTGTTCGCATAATGAAAAGCCATAAAGTTTTGGGCCATCAACAGCTAGTCTTGGAGTGCGTTGAACAGTTGAGCCGCATGTTCAAGGTAAGAGAGACATTTTTATTTCCAGTGATGTGGAAGATGACCAGCAGTAATTCAATCTGGATGGTGATTTTATCATGGCCTTAGATCTTCATTTTTGTATTGTTAAATTAATTTGTGCTTTTTTGTTGTTTGTTTCAGGATTTATTTATGCTTCACTTTAGTTGTCTAGTACCCTTGTTTCTTTCACTTGTAAACTATTTTTATCCCTTCTATCTTGTCAAATGATACTCCTGCTTTTCAATGGAGTGCTGGTAGGATAGTGTTTTCTTTTTCAAATAAAGTGCATGCTTCTTTTTGCTGAGAAAATCATCACTGTTGGGTCCGGAGAAGGGACCGGATGGGGATAGTTCTAAAATGGAAATTAGAATTAAAAAAAAACTTCTTTTTGTGTACACCTTCATACCTATAAGCAGTTTCCTACATAAATCGCATTCTGCCGCCTTGTGTTGATTTGGAATTATTTGTAATACAATATATTTTTGCAGCCTGATTTTAAAGAGAATTGAAGATCTGATAACACGAGACTACTTGGAAAGAGATAAAGAGAACCCCAACTTATTCAGGTATTTAGCTTGAAACAGATTTCAATATTGAGAAGCTGCTTGGGGGTTCCAGTTTTGCTTTTGCAGTTGATTTAGCTCAAATCCTTGGAGAATGTCGGCACAAATCAACTACCGCAGCCACTTCACTAATCATTAAATCAGAAATTAGAGCAGGCCTCTCTTCTTCTTTCCACGTGGTCAGCTTGGCAGATACACTGTTACCATCGTTGGTAGATATCAGAATTGGGACCTGCTGTGCATTCTTGAATCCTTTTTCAGCAAATGCCTGTCTATCTGGTGCCATATATGCCTATAGATATGCTAAAAGTTATTCACTTATTTGATAATTATATATAGAATCTTGATTTGTAATACATTTTTCTGTACAGAAGTGCGGGTCGTTAGGGGCTGTTGAATTTTTTCCTTGTCTTGTAGAATTTTTCTGTACAGAAGTGCGGGTTAGAAAATTGCAAATTAGATGTACTTACTTACAACATTAATTCTTAGCCAAGTGTTTGATGTATATTTAGCGTCCATGTTTTTTTGTTTTATCCAAAACTATGTAAATTGTAAGGGATTTACTGTCACAACAGGGAGAAGTACTACTTGCTTTCTCTTTCTCAAGAATGGGTAGAATGTCATGTAGCATTATATCTGTGTTCATGTCTGATCTTTCGTTGCAAATAGTATTGTTATTGTTGTTTTTGTTAATTAGTGATGGAGAGATAAGTTTGACATTGGTCATTTCTCCACCGGCTATGATATAAGCAGAGCAGCCGTACTAAGATCTTGACATCACAGTATATACGAGCATAGAGAGAAATTAGGGAAACCAAACATATTTACTGAATAGAGGGTTTTGTTTTCTTTGATGTAATCCTCTCCACGGGAGATATCTTTACAGGAAAAGTAAAATCTTTCAAAATTTACAGGAAAATGGAATGCAAAACTTGCCACAAAATTGGTCCAAAACAAAGAGGTTAGAAAGCCCAAACTTTCACAAGAATAAAGACAAATTAAATTGACCTATATGTACTCTTCAGAATCCTGATGCATCTCCTGTTACCTGGCACCTGCACCAAAAATCATTTAATTAGCATCAAGAATGCACTCCTTCAAAAGTGCTTAATCCCCACAATCTAGATACCGAGAAAATTTGATATTTGCTTAGTGAAAGGGATCAACACATGCACAAACTTATGAGCTGTAGTTTATTGATGAAAAACAATACCAGAAATTCTAAATTGGATACAAAACAAAATAAGAACAAACAATGCCAGGTCTAAGTTCGTACTTATTGCAATATTTTGTTATCTCAGCAAAGGAATGAGAGAGCAATGAAATACCTAACAATTGCAGACGTTATTGAGCATCACTATCCAGAAGGCCACTGGAACAAGGAGTTGCATTGCTTCACTGATTTTGGCTTAAGGATTTTGGAGAAACTCAAATGGACGAAGACCTTTCTGTAATTGCTAGAGAATCCACTACTCATAATACTCACGTATACACCTTCGCGTATCACTTCCAACACATTCATCATCTGGAAGTATAAATGACTTACTATATTATTGTTCAATCCAGATAAACATATTTCGGCAACTTATTCCATCTATGTTGACATATAAGGCAGATTCAATCAGGGGCAAGAGTGGAAAATGCATGACCAAACCTGCAAACATCAAATCATGCATGATAAGAGCCAGAAGAAAAAGGCTGGATTATAATCTTCAGAGAGTATAATGGTCAATGGAAATTAACCTGATGATGTAATCCTCTTTCCTTGACTAAATTTTGCTGGATCTGGGCAAGTCACCAGGGGCAACTTTGACTTATGAGCTAGGGATGAATTGCAAGAGTCCTGACCCTAAGTCCTCCTAGGATCCAACTTCCATAGATTGCGGTTCGGGATCACCTTGTAACAGTCCTGTATCAAAACATGGGAGGCGATATGTACTCAAGTTCCACCATCTCTAAATGATTCAGATGGGCTTTGGATCAACTGAATGAAGGTCATTTCTTCAGTCATATACTCGATCATGCACCATGCAGAAGTCTTTACCAATTGAATTGAGGCCCTTATTCTTGTCAAAAGGCAGCTGTATTAAATAATGAAAGAGGCATTGTGAACTCAAGTATAACTGTACAGATTTACAAGGGTGATATCCTGATGGAACGGGTGATAGGATGCATTGCATATTATTCAGTGAGAAGGAGATCTTTTGAATTGTTTTTCCTCCTAGATCCCATGTAGAATGTGGAGACCAAAATTGGAAAAATGCCAGAGGCAGTTCAACGGTTGATGGCTTCCATTGCAACCCGAACAAGGCGCAACAAACCCTCAACATCTTGGAAGTTGAAATCAAGCGCCTTTTTTAGTGAAGAGATACCCTCCTTATGCGAGGTTTCTCCAAGTCTTGAAGTAGCCGCTGTGAAAGCAATTCTTGATTTCCTTGAGGCTTCCATTGCAAAGTTAACATCCTGTGCCTACAAAAAGCAACACTGAATGTGAAATTTTTTTACGCACTAGATATACACAGAGTGAGTAGTGAGTACAGTCGAAGCGCTCAGAATTTCAAGGCAACCTTTATTGCATCTGGATGATTGAGAAACCTATATATTGATTTCCATCCAGAGCCCAATAAAATAATTATTCTGCTACGGCTAGTTGATTATTCTAGGCATACTTACAAAGTTTAGAATACGCAAGAAACCAGAACGACTCCGTGAAGTGATTATATGGCTTCCAGAAACTAGAGGAGAACCGACAACTTTGGCTAAGGCAGCCTTGTCTGAAGCTGCTTGGTGGTTCAAGTTGTCAACATCAGAGGCAGAGGAGGAAGGAGATTCGCCTAAATGATAATAATAAGTGAGAACCATAATTAGCACTCTCAAAGCTGTTGCAGGTTATGAAAACTAAATTAGAAAGGTTAAGAAATCTTTAAAGCAGACACAGAGAGCAATCTGATTGTTGATTAAATTCAGCACAGCTTAATTAAACAAGCTTATACCATAGAAATCCATTCCACAATAACTCAGCGGAACAAATGTGGATTACTATTCGACTTCCTGTGTTTTACCTGCCAATAGTATAAGCAGAGGTAGCACTTGACAATGGTGTAATAACCAAATGCCTAATTATTATCCTAAGGTGAATCTCTGTCACAGTTTCAATTGAGAAGATAAGGGAACCAGTAGCAACTTGGTGATTTTGATTTAAACCATATCACAAATGAATATTGCATCTAGCCTTTACCAGGGGGGACAATTTGTAGAGCTGTCTGCAACTCATTCCGGTCCCTGTTTGCACTGGTATGTGACGAATATATAACTCGCATGTAAGCAACCTCCATGCATTTATACGCCAAAGCAGCAGCAGCCATGTCCTTCGACTTTTCATATTCATGGGCACAAAACCTAGCAAAAAGTAACTATTTAAACATAGAGAAATGCTATCCAGTTACTCCATTTCTGTTGGGGATTAATCACTAACTTAAACATGAGATATATGCTTCAAACTGACTTGTATAAAAACAAACATTTAATGCTTTTAAAGGATTGTCCATGAAGAACACAAGAATGTATCATACATGTTATAATCACTGAATAAGACCACTTTTCAATAAGTAAAGCAAAATATTAGCTTTAGACAAGACATTTAAACAGATAAATTCAGTTCCCAAAATCAGAAGCATAAAGCATAAGACACATGCATAGTCCAAATTCTAGGTGGTTATAGTAGCTTACTCGCAGAGCTTTGCAGTGCTACTATATATATGCATTGAGTGCATCAAGTCATTATGCTTTGTGGATTCACTGCTTCCAGATTCCAACAAAGAGGCTCCGTGGAGGAATTTGAGTGCAGCTTGGAAGTAAAAACCATTGCTGTCGGTGGATCCATTATTCTGTAAAACAGAACCCTGTTATGGAATGTTGAGAAAAAGAGTAAACTATGCCAGAATCACCAAAATGTGAACAGACCTTAAGACGATCAGCCAGGTGTTTGAGGTCCTTTGCCTCTTTTAAAGCATTATTAG
The DNA here is from genome assembly GCF_000512975.1 of Sesamum indicum. Lineage (NCBI taxonomy): Eukaryota > Viridiplantae > Streptophyta > Magnoliopsida > Lamiales > Pedaliaceae > Sesamum > Sesamum indicum. Next base: position 1,028,072 of record NC_026150.1, read on the forward strand.
CAGCATGACTAGAGGAATCCCTTCGAACAGGACTTGAAGCTTCAACATCCCGAACCCTATGAGAATTTGGAGTAGGATGCCTTATAGGTTTTCCATTTGTGTTTTCAGCTTTCTGTCTCTGGTTTGGTGCCTTTGGGGCATCTACATTATCAGTTGCATCATCTGTCAAACATTTTACACCAATTTCCTTCTTAGATACAGAAACAGGGTGGATACTGGCAGCAGTCTCAGTCTGAACTCTTGCCAATGGTGGAAGTGAGTTTGACTTCCCACTCCCACATAGTTCAGCCTGGTTGCTTTTCTTGGGTAATTTCTCATTGCCATGCTCCGATTGAAGATTATGCTTCTTATCGTGGTTTTTGATAGCATCCTGTCCATCATGACCAAGTTTCTTTTGGCTTTGTCCTTTACTGCTCTCTCCTGATGTTCCTCCAGCTGTATCTTTCTTGCAAACAAGCTTATCACCCTTACTAGGAGTGCCAGATTTATCGTCGGGCTTGTTTCTTCTACTCTTTGACTTCTCCTCATACAAATGCACTTGATCCAAAGAATCATGTGAAGGATCAGAAGCCTTGCTATTAAATTTATCTAATTCAGATCCAGAAGCATGAGTCTTGTCTTTAGAATGAGAAGACAACCCCTTCCCAGATTTCTTCGAGTGAGATCCACTATTATGAGATTTGTTGGTATTTGGTCTCTCTTCAGATTTACATTGATCAAAATGTTGTTTTACACTAGCATACTGATTACTCTGACCCAAATGATCATTATAGACATCAGTAGCATGATCATTGACAGTGAGCATTGCATCATTTTTCACCGCTCCTGTTCGGTCATTCCTCCCCTCTTCACCACATGAAAGCCTTCTTGGACTAGCAGCAGCTAGAGAACCAGAATCACGAAAATCATCTTTACCAAGAAGTTTCTTGCTAGTTGATGTAACCTTCTCAGCCTTGGGGAATCGCAAAGGAGATGAAGAAACTGATTCAACCGGGGAACCTTTAACTTCCTGGCCACTCGTTTTGTTTCTATGTGAGCCAGATACCTTGGAAGAGCTGGAATTGGCAGCAACTGGAGGCTGTAAAGAACCCACATCACTTTTCAAATAATCCGCCGCCTGAGTGTTGCATAGATACTGCCCATTATGCTGGTCCTTCATACCCCTACTTTTTCTCTCAGTTCCTACACTAGCTCTGGTTCCATCAGTGTCTTTTCCCCCCGACTTTGAAACTCTAGCTTTCTTTTCTTTCCGGTGATCACTTTCACACATTTCTTCCATAAAATCACCAGAGTCTAGGTGACGTCCTGAACTAGATATGGGTTCTGGATGAGTTTGAGAACCATGTAGTTCCTTTGCTTTCCTCTTCCTAACAGACTCCTTCTCATCACATTTTCCTGAACGGAGCGAACCATTGTCTGAAGTACCTGGAATATGCATCATTTCTGAGACCATATTTGTCTTTGCTTCACCACTCAAATCCTTGTTATACTTGCGCCGATCACCCCCTGATGTATTATTTGACAAACTGGTAGAGGCACGACCTGCTTTTGAGGGAGTCCCACCATTGTCGGAAGTGCAATTTTCATCATCAAAATGTAATTCCTCACTTTTAATTCTTTTAGAAGCTCTAGAACCATCCGTATCAGCCTCTCGCTTGCTTCTTATCTTTAAGCTTGTACCTTCACATGTCATTCAAAGACAACATTCAGATAATTCGAGAAACAAAAGTCCGAGAAGCTCAGACTAGAATTGATAGATACGACTAACATGCATAATCAAGCTGCATTTATGGATTTAGAAAAAGCGCAAGGTGCTTAATAATGATATACCTCTATCAGAAGAGTTGACAAGTGATTTTTTTTCTTTTTTAATGTCATTGTACTTCTCAAGTCCACTACTTGATTGTCGCATATGCTGATATTCACATCCATCTGGAGAAGGTGACAGGTTGCCGCTGTTCAAATTACTTATTTTTCCAGATGTTGCGAGGTTCTTCTTCCTTGAGTTAGAGGATTGAGTAGAACCATCATAATCATTTGAATTTGCCGCCTTAATTGACCCAGGTTTCTTCTTCCCACTGATTGTGGCGGTGTGGACAGCAACAGTTTGGTGCTCTTGATCAGGGTACCTAGCATCGACTGAGGCCATTCCAACTGAAGTCACAACACTATTATTAGGTTGAATTTGTTGATTCTCAGAAGCAGGGGCAGAAACTGAAGCAGCAGGATGGTAAAGGGCTCTTAAAGCATTAGTTGTCTCCTCCTCAGGGATGCTACAGCGGTTCATTCCAGGCCTATTGGAATTGTAGAACCGTAAGTTGTCTATATTGAAGAACTTCTACACACACACACACACAAATACATAGAGAGGCATAGCTCTTGTCAGAGGCTCCAAATTTCTGGCTAACAAGAACTATGTAACAGTTTGACCATCAAGGCAGTAGTTGATAATTTTCAACTAAAACCATTAGCCTAGTGATTAGAGAGATAAACTCATCCAAACATGTTTGTCACGTAAATCAGGAAGAGAGTATACATAAAATTGATAGAACTTACAGCCAGGTAAGCATCCTACAAAGCCATTTATCAGGAAGACTCTTAGGATTTGTACCAAGTGGAAGAAGTCTCCACTTTTGACACTTATCACATGAGACCCAATCTTCATTAACCAGAGGAACCATTCCTATTGGAGCTTCAAAACTTGGCCCATTTCCAGGAGGAGGCAAATGAGAAGTAAATCTAGGATATTTTTCTGCGGAAAGTGGCTTTTCAGAAATTTTACCACTGTATTTGTCCTTTGATGTGTTACGATCTTCGCTTAAACTTCTTTTTCCAACAATTTGTGCATCTTTTAACCTTCCAGAGGATGTCATTTCCCCTGAAATCGATTCATTATCATCATCCTCAAATCCTACATCTCCAAAGAAGTCCTTGTACGTATCCCTTGGTTTCTCATGGTCCTTCTGGAGATCGCGTGAATTGTTTTTAGAGACAAGGCCTTTAGTATGAGGGCTCTTCCCACTTTTAGGAGTCAGAGAAGACTCAACCACTAATTCATCTTTTGTCATATATGCACCTTGAGCATCTATACTTTGAGCTACCTTTTGTTTCCTCTTGGCCCCAGTAGATGACTTCTCACGAGCAGGTTTAAAACCTTCCTCACTAACAGATCCTCCTTTCTGAACAACTGCCTGTTTCGACAGACCAGTGGGTTCTGCAGCACTGAGAGCTTTACTTCCTTTAGAGACATTTGACTCAGATTGGTCCAAAGCATGAGATTTTTCGGCCTTGCATACATTCACCTCAGGGAAAGCTGCAATGTTACTTGCAAGATTTCCCTTTCTAGATTCGAAAACTTGACCTGGTGAACCCATCCTTCCTCCCAACTTCTCAATTCTGCCAATATCTTGGGCAGATTCACTATCAAAATGTTCCTTCTCTGTGAATGAAGAGAAGATTTCTCCCTTCGCTTCATCTTTCAGAGCATCATGTTGAGAACTCGATAAAAGTGGAAGTTTCAGAGCATTAGAGACAAGTTCCTCACAACCTAAAGTGTCAATATCAGTATCCTTTTCTTTCTTCAAGAGGGAAACAGTATTATCCTTATCGCCGTTGTTTTTCGGGTTTGTTAATTCAGTGGAGAAGGCATCATCCTTTTCATATGACTTCAATTTTTTCTGGTCTAGAACTTTCTGATTACTCCTGCTAGAAAGAGATCCATTCACTAAAGTCCCAGAACTTTCTCTGTTCATCTTGTTCATGGATTTAGTTTCACATCTTCCCCTAAGCTTCATTTTCTCTGTCAGATGAATCAGATCTTCCGACAGAGGGGATAAAAGTAGTTCCCCAGGATACGATGTCATAATCTGCTCCAACACAGCAGCAATGAAAAGTTTAAAATTTTATTCATAAAGAAGTGTTCATCTAACTCCAACACTTCGTAGAGACCAATAGGATCATTTACCTGAAGAATACTGGTGGGTGATTCCTCTGGCACATCCAAAAGTTTACCACATTGCCCTCCACTAGCTGCAGGGCTGTCATCCAACGAAGATGATGGAGAGACTACAAGACCGAGCCCACTGTAGATTTCAGCATTCTTTTGTGTCGGCAAATTTTCAGAGCCAACTTTGATTCGGACCTTCAGAGTTCTCTGATCAGAAGGATTTACAGATTTCTTACTGACTTCAGTTTTTAAGCTGGACCCTTCTGCATGTCTATATTGTAGGCAGCCATTGCCTTTCAAGGTATTTCCAGCAGATGCAGCTTTTCCTGAAGCAGCACCAGACCTTGCTGATGGAGAAGCACTTGATGAAGCTAACGAGTTTTGTCTTTGATCCTAAATCAGAGAAAAACTCAAACAGCTTAAGTTAATCCTGAATTTCATGTCCCACAATTCATTCTTGTTCCTTTTCCAGATGAAGATAATGAACAAAAAGCATGTGCATTTAGATGTATGAGAACCTACCTCCGAATGTAGCTTTCTTGGGGATCTTGGTGAATCATAGTTACGGACCTCCGCTGGACTCCTTGTATGGGACCAAGGTGGTGACCTCTGATAAGTGGGTAGAAATGAACCATAGCCACCAAACTTTGCCCCTGTTAAGTAATTCAAGTTTGTGATCAATGCTATGCATTCTCAATTTTCACATTTATATAGTCCAAACCTTCACATGATACTCTTTTCAACTTACCCAAATTCTCAGCTGAAACACCACCTTCAAAATCTTTCTGGAAATGCCCCAAAACATTTTGGAGCTTCTCCTCCTTCAGAAAAAATACAAATTGAGTAAGAGTCAAATTCAGGGGGGAACAAAATACATTCCACAAAAATACGCTTCATAAGCCCAAGGGGCTAAGTTCTACTTATCCATTTCCTGTAAGAATTCAAAGAAACCAGACTTTGCATGACAGATATCGATTTTCTTGTCATCTTTTAACCACTTCGATTCCTGTCGTATTTTAACTACACATAACTTGCATCAAATGATTCCACAGGCATGGACGTCCTTTCTGAATTATACAGAGATCACATATAGAACGCACAATTGCCCATCAATAATAGTAAGTTAATAATTAACAATAAAGAGCATTAATGATTTTCTACTATTTAGGCAAGTTATAAATTCACCTTTAGATACTGATCAAACCCGAAATAAAAACAGAGCTTGCTGATCAATAACCATGATAACGCCAGTCAACAGTAACTACTTGGCAGGGGTTATACAGGTGCCTCGCGACTAAAAAATAAGGTCAAAATAAATCCTACTACATCAAATTCAACATTACACCAAAAACTGAAGAAGTGGTTTACATGGCCAAATCAAGATGCATAGAGGAGAAAATTCGTGATACTTACAATGTAAGAGAGAGCAATATCAGGGTCAATGGTGGAATCTTCCTCCTCATCACGATAACTAAGAGCCTCTCCTTCTTCAAGCTCAGTCTCCTCCATCTCTAATCCTAACCCTAACCTCTTTCTCCCATCTCTACTACCCACAGATATCATCAAACAAAAATAAAAAAACAATAATAAAAACTTAACAACAATAAAAACTCCTCAAGAAAAGTTAAGCTTTTCTTTTCCACCGTTACTTTTCTCCGAAAATCTCAAACACCCTTATTCCAAAATTGGAGACCCTGAAAAACCCAATAATGATTTTTCCTGATCAGATTTATACTTCGATTTCTTCACCTAACAGACAAAGGGAGGGGGGAAAAAAAAAGAGGCTTTATTTCTCGCAGTGGTATATATGCGCGTGCAGCAATACACACTCGAGGAAGACAAATTCCCATAAATTTCCACAGCTCTCTTTGATTTACGTATCGTGGAAAATAGATCGTGTTATGCGATCTCCCAAGCTCAAGACGATGAGCAGAAAAGAAGTAGAGAGAGAAAAAATTTAGAGAGAGAGAGAGAGAGAAAAGAAAGAAAGAGAATAGACTCTGGTTTTGGGGTACAGCAGCCGCGTTTTGTTTCTTTTAGTTTTTTTTTTCTTTTAGTTAATAAATTTTCACTTTTTTATGCTTAGTAAAAAATTGAAAAATAATTAATTAAAAATAAAAAAATCGGAATATTCCGAATTAAAATTTAGTTTGGGGAAAAACAACTGTTTATTAGTGAAATTTCTGTTTCAATCCAACGGCTTTTGTCTGTGAAGATAAAACCAACAGCAGATTTGACAGAATACCCCCACCATCTCTTCTGGCGCGTGTCACGCGCCTTCTCCCTGGGATGATTATTGGCACTTCCAATATTCTGTCATTTATATTATGTTTCCATGCTTTATTATATACCACCGTTATTATTTTTTTTCATTAATTACACTCCCCTCCCCCACCCTGATATTTGATATAATTAGATGTAAATTCTCTATAATTTAAAAAATTACATCTAACACTTTTGAGATTTATTTTTGTTTAACAAATAAGTACCTTCCCCAAAACTCACTAATTTTGTTGATAATTAACAAAAAATTGAATAAAAATTTATATTTACAATCGACTGATTTATTACCGATTTATTGTAGGTCAAATAATTTTTTTCAAACTAAATTATCCTTATACTGGTGAAAATATACCTCGTCACATTCATTAAAACGTGAAAAAATATAAGAATAATTTGATCATAAAAAAATTCATTTGACCTGTAATAAATCAGTAATAAGTCAATCAAAGTCAAATATATATATATTGTTAATATCAGTAAATTTGGTGAATTTTTGAGTAATGAATGAACTTATTTGTTAGACGGAAACAAACTTTAAGGATGCTAGATATAATTTCTTAAATTACATGAGGTCTATGTGTAATCACACTAAACCTCATGAGATGATAGTGTAATTATCCCTTAATTTTATTTATAGTATATACGTCGAGCTTATGACTTTAATTTCGTGTAACACATTGTCTATTTGGATGGACGGCTGGATTGAAACCTATAATTTTGAATTTGAGAAAAATACAAAAAATTTCATATGATATTGTAAATTAATAAATTATCTTTATATATAAAAACAACAATTTTTCTTCCTTTTTTTTAAAAAAAGAGAAACAATTTACAAGGATTTAAATTCTATTTTTTTTCCATACGATGATAATTAGTCACAATTTTTATAATTGATTTAATATCGTAAAAAATTAAAATTTAATAACGTGGGAATCAACACACAAATCATGACAGATTTAGCTGCATCAAATATTTTTTTAATAAAAATTCGAACCTAATATTGTAAGTGTAGTAGCGTTCAACTGTCAATCAATGGGTTGCTGCTGCCCCAATTCAATTAAATTTATTTTATTGCAAACTTTAATTTTTACAATATAAATACACAAATAAAAAAAATATATATTTATAATTCTTTTTTCTTTGAGATTTTCATAAATTCTTGATCACACTAAAATGGGTCCCACCTCTGGTGTTGAAGGTAGGCTAGAAACACCTTGACAAAATTCTATCCGTGTTGACTGAAATACCCCTACACCTATGTGGTCGCGGTGTTGACAACACAATCAAGTATTGGGGGGCTCAACCACATGGGTAAAATTTACTTGGGGTAAAAAAGTAACTTCCACCAGTGTTGAATGTTGTTCTGTTAATTAAGATAAATGCACGTTCGTTAGTTTCAAACTCTGTCTCAGTAATTTTGGGTGGGAGAATTCTGTGGGTGCGGGTCTACTTTTTAAGTGTAATCCGGAATTATTATTGTGTTCATGAGGCTTGGCATAATTATAAATATAATTTATTGTTTGAAAAATTATAAATATTTTATAATATTTAATAATACTATGTAATTTTGAACGGAGATATGAAATTGTCAATATCCTTATTGATTTTTTTTTTCTTAAAAAAAATAAAAAAAATTGGACTTGATTGATGGAAAAAATTAAAAAATAATAAAAAATATCCACTTAATAAATAATAAAAATCAAAATTTTTAAAGAATAAATAATATTATAATTTTTAGTCAGAAAGACATTCGAGTCAATACATCACAAAAAAATGAATGAAAATCTGACAAATACCAACCGATTAGGTTAATTGTTAAACATCCGTTAAAATTAAGGATATCGCTAATTTTTCATATAGTAAGGGAGTATTTATAATTATGTCAAATCTCACGGGAGATTGTTGATATCTCTTCATACATGATTCAACAAATGTAGTAAAGTTATTTGAGAGGCGGATGGATAAATGAATGAATATAGATCCTGAATTTCCTGTCAATAATTATTAAAATTGAGGAAAGGAATTAAAGAAGGGGGATGGTGTTGGTTTGAATCAATTTCTACTCATCAATGCTTTGCTTCCACATATTGCAATCTCTAGTATTTTAATGTTGCACCCCTCGTCGCATTAAGTAAGTCAACACACACACACACACACATATATATGTATTATAATCAAATGTAATTAAATCAAGATTAAAAAAAACATTAACCAAGATATTAATATATTTAATTATATTCTGAAATATCTAGAAGTCTTTAAATTGACAATTTTTAATTTTTTTAACATTAGATATAAGATGCAAATTTTTATAGATAATTGTCAATTTTATATTTATAATTTGGATGGATTACACTTATACCCCATCTTGAAAACAGTTACTTGCTATCCAATTGTTGTAATTTGAGAATATTATTTTATTATAATTACATTATTTAACTTTATGTATATTATTGCATTTACCCCTTATAAGTATAAAAATATTATATGTGAATGTTAAATGAGGAGTAAATTGAAAATTTATGTATCTTTCTTTAAATAGATCAGTATTTTCCATCGAAGTTCTAATAAAAAGACATGTAGGTGTAAACAAAGAATTTCCAAAGGACTGTAAATGTAATTTTTAAACTTTTATAAGAAAAAATATAATTTCATATTTTTAGAGGAATTTAAACCTTAATAATTTGGTATGAATAAAAAATGAAAGTAGTGGAGGAGAAGAAAGCAGAGGGTTGGAGATGCATTGCATGGTGATGGTGTGGAAGTAGTGGTAGGAGACATTTTATAGAAACAAAAGAAGGGTTGTCATATGTCAGACAAGTTGGCAAGGCCTACATAAAATTTTGGTCCTTATCTCTCGCTCTCTCTCTCTCTCTCTCCCATTGCATTTGGAAGTAAAAAAAATGAAGTAATGCAGGTGAGAATGGGAATCCAATTCCAGCTCCAGAAGTCCACAACCCATTTGGTATTGGTATTGGTCCAATTGGATTACAGCTATATCTGTACCGTCTTCTTCACTGATTGACTTTTCCACTCTTGCAATACTACTTCCTTCCCCCGTCGCCCAACAACATCGTCAAATTTTTTACTTAAATTAAATTTGATTATTATAAATGTAATTCGATCAAATTCGTTTTGAATTAGAATTTTCTGACCAACCATACTCTGAGGAAACAGTCATTTACTTGAAATAGAAATGCATTCTTACCTAATTAATAATGTAGGATCTTATTCGACAACGTATGAATGAGTTCCCATAAAATAAGAAAAGTATATTATAATAAGGCAAGTCGTGGACGACAAGGCATGAAATTTTTTAGGGTTGCTTCCAGTAATCTGTGAGACGGCCGAAGCCAAGAAAACTGTGTAGTGTGTGCAAAAATCATTGCTAGTAGGTACTAATACTTTTGTTTATTGTTATCATCATCATCTTATAAATGAAGAAGTTAGTTTAGGCATTAGGATGGGTGTATTGACTGTTTCTTTTTCAACACTTTTAACTAATAATAATAGTCAATATTTGTGTGTTGCATAGGGCCCAGAAGAATATGTAAAGGAAGCTGTCATTTTTGTTTCTTTTTAGTAGGATATATTTATATGACCAAATTCCACACAAGTAGGGGAGAATATGCTCCCACTATCAGTTATACCTTCAAAACCTTTGCATCCAATCCATACACTACTTCTAACTTGGATTTACATCTTCTAACAACCCCCCCACCCCACCCAAAAAAAAATGAGATTTGTACCAAAGTAGAAATCAAACAAATTGCCAAGGCTTAATTGTTCAAGTCTAGTTTTTCCATGCAGAAATGCTCTTGATCAGCGCAATACACCTTTTTGTTGTCCAATCTGTAAGTTCAAGGGGGCCAAATATCATTTTCTTCATTACACTTTCAACTGCACCTTTTTGATAATTTACTTCAATCATCTTCAAGCAAATTACACTTATAATATGATTAATCAATTATATAAAAATACAACAATATTTGCTGTAGGATTAGGTAGGTGGGACTGAATCTGTTTGGAACTAGAGTTTTCCACGTTTGCATAATAACTAAATATCAATAATGTAACACCTAGTGGTTATACCATCCACCGGGTATTATTTCTGTCTTTGACTTGAACTAACATAAACAAATGGTCGCATGACATAAAATATTAGAGAGAAATGCAGACAAGTGCGTTGTACAGAAGCAGCCACAAAAAGAACAGTATGAATTGGATTCGGATATACGGTATCGATTAATAAACTTGTATTTTGTATATATAATATATGTTATGCTTTTGTTTTCACAGATATAGGAGTTTAATGTCAATAGTTATAGATTAATGGGAGATATGTATCGCTGTTAAATTATGATTTAAAATATGGTACCGACACTGTTCATCTGGATGGCCCTTGGAACTGGTCGCGCAGCATTTCGTACTTCTTCAGCTCTGCCATTGATAGTGAAGGAGATAGCTCTCTTAAGGCCTTCAAGGTTTATAAAACACCACATTTTAGAAACCAAAATGAAGTTGTAGAAAAATTCTTCATCACTTATTATGACTTCTGGTAGATGATAATGGTTTATCCTAAATCAGATGCCCACGGATATTTGAGAATCTGTACGTCATACCTCAATAAAATCCTCGTACTCAACGACAATGGTGTTGGATTGATCTGGTGAGGCTGAATCTGAATCAGCATATAATACCTACATAAAATAATGAACGACAAACTTAGTTCTCTACAAAGGGATACAACATTAAGGTAGCAATAAGGAGCTGCCTTGCACTACAGAGCACGCTGGAAACATTCCAAGAAAGAGAACATGAAAATCAGATGGACAAAAAAATTATCTCAATGGATATAGGGTTGAAAAGAGAAAGTTAAAGGAAATCAATCATTTGTATGTGATGATAAACAGTTTCCAACATTGGAAAAAATAGACTTACTTTGCGTTTTGCAGCATGAAACCAAGCATCTGCACAGAGGGCATACATATCAGCACCGGTGAAATTTGGAGGGCATTTCTGTGCTATCTCGTATAGTGATACATCTTCATGCAGTTTAAACTTCCGAGTAAGAGCTTTAAGAACCCTGTCCAAGGGAGAGTCTGGATAAATTTATGAATGCAATTACAGGGGGTTCAAGATGCAGAGGAAAGAAATAAACCTCTCCCTATAAGATGCTTCAGAATTAACACCAACATAAAGGAGCTTGTCAAATCTGCCTGGCCTCAGAAGTGCGGGGTCGATCAGATCTGGTCTATTACTAGCTCCAATTATAAACAAGTCCTATTAAATTCACAGGGAATAATAGAATAAAAATGAGTACAGAAAAAATAAAGACCGTACGGCATCCAAAAAAAATTCAGTGACCGAGCGCTGTCAACAATGATAACTTACCTGGCTGGAATCGTTCAGGCCATCAATTTCTGCAAGCATCTAGAAACAACAAATCGCATTAGGTAAAGGCAGAATTGATACTAGAAGTATTTATGATTAGTATTGCATGCATGTATAAGCACATATTTAGATGCATATAAACAATACACAGACACTGTATTGGTATTGCACGGAGTCTTTTCCTTTTTTTTGGGGGGGAGGGGGTGGGGGACTGTTGCCGGGACAAGGGAATGCCACTGTGCTTTAAAAACTCTGAATGTGGAAAAAACATGGGATAAAAGACATCTTTACCTGAGAAACTACTCTGTCCATAACACCACCAGAATCTCCAGAGGCACCTCGGGCTGGGGCAAGTGAATCCAGTTCATCAAAAAATATAACACATGGGCGAGCTGCTCTGGCCTAAAATCGATGCCAATCAGAAAAGTTCCAGAGTCACATAGAAATTGTGTTTAGTTACCATTTATTTGTTACAAAAGAATAATAACACCTTTTACCTTCTGGAAAATGTCTCGTACATTTTTCTCGGATTCTCCTATGTACATGTTGATCAATTCCGGCCCTTTTACACTCAGAAAATTCAAGGAGCATTCTGTAGCAACAGCTTTTGCCAGTAATGTCTGAGGTTTCCAATAAAAGAATGTCGAATGTTATGGTGCTGGAGACTACATTAAAAGGACATCAAATGTGACATCCATGAATGACATAAGTCATGGTGGAGAACTATGGAAAGATTGACGCTGTTAACTTACTTTTCCTGTCCCGGGAGGACCATAAAGAAGGACCCCTGATCGTTTACGTAATCCAGATGAAAATAAATCCTTATGCAAGAGAGGGAGCTGCCAATGTGAATCAAAAACACCAAGCATCAACAACAGAGTGGATGAAGTTCTATATATGGACACTCAAGTACCGAGAGTAATGTATTATGAAAGGATTAAAGTGTCTTTAACAACTATGATCATAACTGACATAAAAGGTAGTATAAACAGCAAATTCTATTCTCACAAGCTAAGTATGACACCAGAAAACTACATTCTAAAAGCTTGACAGAGTATTAGTGAGAGAAGCTTCAAGAAAACTATCTCAAATATCCTATTTGACCCACTCACTTTAAGAAAAGATCATAACTTCAATTCGTTATAACATCATCAGCAACAATTTCCAAAACAAGTCCCGTAGCAGTTAAATAATAATATAAAAAGGTTACCTGAACAGTATCAAGGATTGATTTCTTTACATCCTCCAGCCCACCAACATCTTCCCATTTGACATTAGGTACCTGTAATAGCACCATGACAGATAAGCAGGATTGTCATAATACAGAAGGAAAAAGCATCTTTAGTGGATTATTACACTTTGTCTTTTTAAACCTATTAATTGATACTAAAATACTACACAGGCCTTTTTACTTTGATATGCAGAAATACAACATAGAACACTGTTGTGAACAAGCTGCTTATTCGTGATGCATAATTGTTCTCCTTAGGTATGATGTGGAAGGAAACATCTAAAGTTTGAGTTATGCCCTTGTTTAATATACCTTTGGAGTACCAAGAGCTGATGCATTTCGTTTCTTTGACCGCTCCAGTGCTTTCGTTAAGTTCTCTTTACCAAGGCCCTGAGATATATCACTCAGTTTGCTACTATCTTCAATTGAGTTGGAGTCAAATGAGCCATGCCTTGGGTCTGGGTTTCCAGGATCCAGCTTCTTCCTCTCAGATATTAAGTTTGCACCAGCATCAGCAACTAGGGCACGCAGATCCCTGGGCATGAAACCTGATGTCTGTCCAACTATATCCTTTACAAGATCCTCTGCAGAATTCTGCAATGAGAAAAATGTGCTCTATCAAAAACCCATGGAGAAGGTAGTCATAATGCTGCCAAGTTACCATAAAAATGTTGCTTTAAGTCATTTCATTGTTTGTCCCTAGGAAAGTTGAAATATCAGACAGATAAATATACCAAACACAATAGCATGATTGCCATGATAGAACGTTCTGGAGCCCTTTACTGCTATAATGGTTAATTGCAGCATTAGTCATCATTCACTTGGATAATGAGAGAAGGCCATAAATTCGGACCATTTTCAGCAGCAGCAGGCATAAAACATCCTACTTTAACAAGATGTATGTGCAAAATCAAGGGGCGAGAGAAGCAGTAACGTACATTTGGAAGCAGTTCCGAGACATGTTTAAAAGACTGGGACAACAATTGAAATCTTTGTTCTTCAGTCAGAGGTTCCACTTTAATTTCATGACTAAAGCAGCGCCTAATAGTTGGAGGAAGACCTTCAGAACTGTCTGCAGCTGCAACTAACAGAACTGGGTGCTGGTTTATCATTTCAGTACCTTTTAACTGCTGCATCGCAATGAAACAAGAAATATCTATTAATCATCCATGTGGTAACCAGGTAACTTTCTGCAGAAGTTTTTTCATCTTACGCTAGGAGTTCGTTATCACAAAGATCTCTCAGCCAGATTATTGATCTTTCAGAAACAAAGAGTAAATTGTACCCTTTTTTTAAGGAATAGTGTTTCACATGAAAAAAGAGATAATTTTATGTTCTCTTATCTTTACTTTTATTATCTCAAATTAAATGGAACAAAGAGCCAAAACGAAGTGCGAAAAACATGGAATAGCTATTTTGGAATGTTAAATCTAATTCGAACTAATAAATATTTTAGCAGTAGAGACAAAGGGTAAATAATGAATCAACAACATCCAAACTTACAGAATCAGCATCTGAGCTTTCTTCAATATAGTCATCTTCATCTTCAGTACTTGGCTCAGTGAATTGCTTAATGACTGATGCAACTTCTGAGTTAACTCCAACTTGCTCATAAGAAGATCCTTCCTGAGCAGCTAGATTACGGAAAACCTCAAAATGACGGAGAAGAAGAATTGTTGGGCAATATCTAGAACAGTAATAGCATATGGAATATAAGAAACTTCTCTGTGAATCAAACACATAAAAACTAAATTAAACGATAACTAAATGCATTGTTTGCCTTGTCATGCCACAACTACTGAAGGATGATAATTTAGAACTAGAAATCATGTATTGAAAGAATATTCTGAAGCTACATAATTTACAAGATAATGGATTCTACTGCTTAATGATTTGTATCATAGTGGTGTCAGTATACCTGCGAGCCGTATTGAAGGCTTCAGCTAGAGCAACAGATGTTTTCCTCTCAGAAGATGTCATAAAATTATGACAACTATATTCCACCACATGCAAGCCCAATTGACAAGCAACATATTTTATCACAGTCCTCTTTCCACAACCTATAAATCACTTTGGGATTAGCAAGTCCAGAGAAACTTCTCAAGTCAGATATCAACTCTTAATTTTAACAAAACTCCAGCCACACTATGAGATATAAGAAGTTGGAAGTCATTAACTTGAGGATTGCCATAACAATTAGTATAGAGGTTTTCAAGGGTCAGAGCTAGAAATTTATAACATACCAGGCACACCATGCAACAGGACAGCAACCCTGAATTTTGATGATAATGGTGATGGACATAAAGTTGGTGCAAGTATGTTGGCCAGAGACAGCACTGCATCATCTTGTAAAGGTGATGGACTTTTCGATCGTGGAATTAATGTATCTGGGGGAACAGCAGACGCAACACCTCCTCCAAGAACAAGAGCAGTTTGACTGCAATTGACTCTCAGAAAAGGTTCCTCCGATGGTTCCATAGCTGCAACCTAAAAACCAGCATGGCTTAGAAGTCTCAGTGTGTCCCACAAATCCTCAAACAATTTAAGAGACAAACAAAACATATGTTTATAGTAAAATCTTTTACCTTGAAGTATATTGTGTCCTCGCCACCATTTAGCATTTTTTGGTTGCAAGGGGTGCACAACTCTGATTTGCAGTTCCAATTTATGCATACACTAAAAAGGTCACCCCTGGCAAGATATCTATCAATAGAAAAGTAGTCGTTTAGCGCCAAATCTATCAAGTTCTGGCGCTCTTTTGCTTCAACAGATGAACTTGTTTTAAGATGTTGAAGGGTGCCACATTCTGGTATCTTCACAAAAGAGGCTCTCAAGTGAGAGGCATACTTCGGCAACTCACCCCAAGGTTGAAGTGCTACACTAATAGAAGAGGGCTCATTTTCTTTGACATTTATTTTGCCCTTTTCTTTCACTACAAACAAAGATGACAGTGCCTCTTTTCCTTTGTGCACAACAGCTTTCAAGCATGACAGATGCAAATTTAAGTTAAATGCTAAAAGTGGAGATAAATAGGCCACTTGAGGGTCCAAAGTTACAGACTGATTTTGAGGATAAGCATATGATGGAAAGACCAACATCGTCCTAGGAGCATGAGAACACACTGATCCTTGTTCTGAGGAGTTTTCATCTGCACTGAGAGGATCCAAGACCACAGCTTGTCCAATTCTATTTACATTAGCATCCACATTCTTGATGAGTATCTACATATAAAAAGACAGCAAATTTGTGTTTCTGCTATAAAACTTAGCTTGACAAATGTTAAAAAAATAAACACACGAACACTATATGCCAAACAAACCCAGCAAAAAAAAGATTCTTTCCACCTCCCCCCCCCCCCCCCCCCCCCCCCAAATTTTCTTCACACAGTAATTTCGAACTAAATCAGTGGGAAGCTCAAAACCATCAAAAAACAGCAACTAAACATTGAAAATAGAAATTACCAGCGACCCTGAAGTAATAGATAATCTTTTGAGCGCGGAAGTGGACAACCCAACCAAAACAGTACCATCAACCGAATCGACAGTTGTGTCCTTGGAACATCTAAGAATCCCAGCGGTAAACTGCAGTGTGGGAGCGCAGGGACTTGCAGCAATCTCCTCAATTCCATCAGCGCATTTGGTAGTCTTGCGAGAATTAAGCAGGGAATCGACGAGGGCTTTAGTGGAAGAAAGCACCAGTGGCTTCCTCTTCCTCCTCTCCACCATTCCCGCACAATATACAAAACCCTAAATCTTCGCTAATCAATTAGCATCAAACATTAATCATCATGAAAAAAAAAATGAGAAACATATACCCTCCACAGCTTAGCAGCTTGGGATGTGTAGTGGATAGATGGAGAGAGCTGTAAATTGAGCAACTCAAGGCAGTCTGCAAATGGGACTAACCGTTTCTAACTTCCAACGTCATCATATCCCGCAAAGCAATTATTTACGTCATAAAATTCTAATATTCTTTTTATGATTTTTAAAAAATTATAAATATAATCTATAATTAATATAAGTTACCAAATAATCCATTAATAATTTGTTATAAAAGATATTTAATTTAGGTCTTATTCATTATTTTTAGTTCGTTAATAATTATCCAAAATTGTACGTCCTACAATTTCTTTTAATGATTTTTTGATTAATAAATTAAGAGATATATTAGAAAATTATTTCAAATGTCTTCATATTATTAATAATATAAGGTAAACTATAATTATTTTTTTTTAAATTTAACATAATTAAAAATACAGTAATTAATTTCTTTATAATTATTAAAATGACAAGTAGATAATTGTATTATAGCAATTTTCAAGAGAAATTATTGTAATTTTATCATAAAAAAAATAATATTATCAATATTTGAAAAAATATAATTCAAATTTATTTGTTCGAAAAAAATAAACTGAAAAAATTATTCAAACAAATTTTAAAAAATTATTGTTTAGCTTATAAAATACCATGTCTTTAATCTTTATTAATAAAGTGTGATTGGTCCCCTACTTGGGCTTTTCGGTTGCTCTAAAATGGGCTCTGATTGCAATTTATATATATTGGGCCTTTTACTTTGGCCCATAGTATTCATTTTACCAAGGAATTTTCAAAATAATCGAGCATCGCAATTAGTTTCCGTAAAATAAAACGACAGAGTTTTAAGGAACCATATTTTAAACTTGACCCCACGTTTTAAATTGGACTTGGAACGACGAGGTCTATTAAACTTCAATCAAATCTTTGAGATACATATGTATTAAAAGCATTCCATATAAATAAACTTATACGTTTTAAAGCGATCATATAAAATATTTTATTATTTATTAATTCTTTTCATCATCACGTGCAGTTTCATAAACATTCTATTATTTTGTTATCTTAAATCCTGAAACAACTTAATAAATTTAGTTGATCGTACGTTTTGTTCAAAATAATTACTTAAACTGTATCGTTGTTAGTAAATATAAACAACAAATCGTCATTTATACGTATATATATTTCTAATAGAGAAATGCGACTTTTATAAGTCGAAAACCTATTTAATTCTCTAGCATCCCACATCGGAGAACTAGCAAAAGCTCAAACTATTTATAAAGAAATTCCTCCAACCTTAGGGTTGCCGGGTTCGGTAACGCGAGCTTGTAACCCAAGTGGGGGCATTAAGGCGTTGGAAGGTTGAAGAGGTAGGCATCTGGCTAGGCTTTGGGTTTAGATAAGAGAGGGCAGTGATGTTTGTGGGGGCTCACCCTCTCCTGCCTCCTTTGAGAGAAACAGCATAAGTAGACGGCGGGACTCAGCGGCGAGAATCAAAAAATCCGGCCGACAGGTGCCCTAGAAGTTGTCGGCCGATGAATTGGTGGTGGCACCCCACCAAAAAGGTCTATAAGGTATAGACCGTTAGGGGTCTATAATGGTTATAGACACATAACACGTAAGTGCTAGCTTGGCAGAGCAGCAGCTGCTATTGGAGGCAGTTGTGGGTGAGACACAAACCATATCCTCATGGCCTAGCTGGAGCCTGCCAATCTTCAACCGAACCTCGACCTTTTTGCTCCAGAAGACACATTTTTGAAGGTAGGAAGAATGGAGCTAGCATTGATACAGAAGTGCTCCTGAAGACACATTTTTGAAGGTAGGAAGAATGGAGCTGGCATGATACAGAAGAGCCCGTCGACTAAGCTAAGACGACTTCCTGAAAACTATGCGGAAGTCGCTTTGGTTTCGCTAACGTTTTGGTTGAAAATACTTGTCCGATTGTAGTATTTGGCCTAATGAATTGAATCACTATTACAGATTTGTCTGACTGTCTCTGTTCCAGTTTCCGGATGTTGGTCGGATTATTATTTCTTTTCCTTTTCTTAGGCAACAATCATAGATGAATTGTAATGGATGATTTAAGGTAAGCCTCATTTGTTTGAGCGAAGAGCATTACAGGGAGAATAAAAGAAACAGGAACCTGGTAATGATATTATTTTCAAATCTGAATTACTCGACAGATGCTTTCCTCTTTCACTGATCACGGGGGAAGCATTGGATAATCAGTATTACAGTTTGAGATCAAAAGAAAAGGTTCTCATCTTCATCAACATGGACGGAATTGTAATCTCAATCCAAGACCCTAACATGTGGGAGCCAGTTTCAGACTTATTTCCTATGACTAGAGTAGTACTAGTAACGCTATTGTATAATTATTTTTGATCCTATTAAACCCAATATTTCCCACACAAGAAGGGAAGAGGTGGTTGGTAAAACTCGTGGTGCCTAGCGCCGCATACGTATTCACCCAACTTTCAAGTCCTGCACCCACCATTAATAATTGTCCACCTATCTGTCAATTCACGTGCACAATATATGTGTGAGCGTGTGTAGCTATACCCATACACACACACACAAGCGAAAAAATGACTGCACCGCCGTCGGTCACCCAAGTCCAAGTCGACTCCTGCGTGTTTCCGCCGGAGGTCAAGCCTCCGGGATCCTCCATGACCTTCTTCCTCGGTGGCGCAGGTTAATTCTGTCGTTTCTTTGTTGTTTTTAATAGCATTTGACAATCAGCGCGGTTGATGTGATTCAGTAGCTCTAATCTTTCTCACTGTTCTTTGTGGCTAATATGCGCAGGGGTTAGGGGACTGGAGATCGAGGGGAAGTTCGTCAAGTTCACGGCCATTGGCGTGTACTTGGACGGTAGCGCCGTCTCCTCGCTTGCCGCTAAGTGGAAAGGAAAGACCGCCGACGAGCTGGCGGATTCGGTCGACTTCTTTGGGGACATCGTAGCTGGTAACAAACTAGTTAGACCTTACAATTCTTGTTCGAAGTTATTTTTACTTTTTAAGTCGATACATTCAATTCTCTGTACCTATTTGAAGGTCCCTTTGAAAAGTTCACAAAGGTGACAATGATACTGCCATTGACGGGCCAACAATACTCAGAGAAGGTGGTGGAGAACTGTGTTGCTTACTGGAAAGCAGTTGGGAAATACACTGATGCAGAGTCTGAAGCAACCAAAAAATTCCTCGAAGCCTTTAGGAATGAAACCTTCCCACCTGGGGCTTCCATTCTCTTCACTCACTCACCTCCTGGATCATTAACAGTAAGCAATTCAACTTCAAGACCAAAATCATCTGGACTTTATTTTCCATTCTGTTGTAGTTGATTTATCGCTCTGTTGTTACACTTTATCCGTGTTCATCTGCAGATTAGTTTCTCAAAAGATGGTTCTATTCCTGAGCACGGGAATGCAGTGATTGAGAACAAGCAACTATCGGAAGCAGTTCTTGAATCAATCATAGGGAAGAATGGTGTGTCCCCTTCAGCAAAGCAAAGTTTGGCTGTAAGATTATCAGACTTGTTGAAGCAGAATGAATCCAGTAGTTGAGTAAGACCCCAGGAAGTTGCTGCTGCTGGAGAAGATAAGGAGAGTGACACAGCAATGTTTCTTCAACTTGTAGCAAATAAAAGTAGAATATAGATTGTATCTGTTGTTATCATACATAGTTCTGTCTCTTGAAATTTCAAGACAAGCTGAGTTCACTTATTATCTATATCAGTGAATATGAAATTGTTGTTGTGCAATTCCGTTGACATCTGATGAGGGCGGAACGAGACAATCATAAATTTTGTGGAGACATGGAGCATGCTTGGAACAGGGATTTGTTGCAATCCAAACATGCTGCAATTACGTCAATGTGCAAACAACATGACGGTGACAATCAAGGTCTTCTCCAAAGTCATTACGAATAAATTACATAGACAATACTCAAATCAATGGAATTTTGTAACAAACATCACCTTAAACAGGAAATAGTGGATGCTAATGCGTATAGGCCAAGCCCATCAAACAGGGATGTCGCAGGTGCCAAAAATGTCCAATGAATGTTCATATTGCATACTTGACGGACGCCAAAATACTAAATTGTACCAAAACCAAAATAGACCTAATATTGTAGAAGCTAACCTTCTTCAAACAGAATTAAGCTTCCACCACTCCTGGTTTACTTGATAGATAAACATCATAAAGCTGGGGAAGTTTCCCAGTATATTTTGTCACATACTTGTCAATGAAATCCTTCTCTACAGGGCAAAGTACACTACCTAAACTCCAGTCTTTCTTAACTAAACCCTTCAAGGACAAGAGATGAACAACGGAACACCTAGGAACTATTCTCCTCTCCATATTGTAGAAAAGAATCTGCGGACATCTCGCTACTGATCTGGACTCCTGCTCGACCTTATTAATGAGGAAATCCATGGCTGCTGAGATTTTCTTCTCTGACAAAAGCATACAATTAGGATGCTTTATAAATGCCATATGAATGTCATCCTTTGACCAACCCCATTTACTATAAACTTCATAAGAACGATCCCACAGAGCTAAATTGCTCTTCCCTGTCCGGGCATGTATAGCCAATATGAATGTTGTCTTTGACGTAGCAAACCCCATGTGCTTCACCTCCTCAACGATTTGCTTGAACTTAGCATATTTTGGCAAAAAGATCTCCGCACAGTGAAATAACGAGAACTCAATACACGACTGGGGGACTCCAATCTCCCTCAAGAAATCCACATTTGGCATAATCCTATTTTCAAGATCAATATTAAAAATCCAGGATCCCCGCCTTAAAAGGGTCTCGACTTTTCCAACTCCAATAATATCCTTCAGGTAACCATAAACAGGTGCTAATCTGTGCTCCACACTTCTTGTCAGAATATAAGGGTTCACTGTAATGGTCCTGAAAACTTCTTCTTCAGAAGCCCCTGTCAGCTGCAAGAAAACTTCAATCTTTGGCAAAAGGACCTTCTGAGGATTGGAAACCAGAACCCGGGGTTGTCGTCTCACTAACTCCGCCACCTGCGTTTTGCTAAACCCCTGTTTCTCAAGAAAGTTGAGAACAGCATCTGGCTTATCCGGGGCATCAAAATGCACCTTTTTTGAAGCAGAGATAGCCTTTTCCGGAGACAATCCACACGCATTCACCAGGTACGAAATAACATACGCTTTCTCTTGCGACTTTTCTTTCGAAGAAGTTGCATCAGCGAGGCTCGCAATTGAAGGTCCTACATTTTTAAGAAGAGAGAAATTCGCGGAGCGTCGATTGTTTTGTATTCTCGATAGAATAGGTCGAAGCAGCATTTGATTCCTACAGTGGAGATAAACAATGGAAAGAATCTTTTCCGGGAACGGAGGTCAGTTACTACCCAGGAGCCAATTCAGAGAATAAAGCGAAAATAAAAACCCTAGGCCTCAAGCGGAGAGACAAAGAGGGAAAAAATTTAGGAAGATACTGAGAAGGCGGAAGAAATATAAAAACAAAATACTAAAATTGAAAATCAGAATTAATTCAAAAAGGAGACAATTTCGAGATGTGAATCCAAATCCTCAAGACAGTGAAACCTATGTACTACAATTTTATTTTCTATTTTATTTATTAAATTAAGTGAAAAATAATTAATTAATTGAAATTAGTAGAACGATTTTCCCGCCGATATATATATGTGCATAACACATCAAGTTTAAAAAATAATAGAAACAATATATAGTTGGGGATGATTGTTAAAGATAAGTAAATTGTTGCGAGTAATGTCATATTTACTATACATTTATTTTGTGGTTATATAATGAACTCAATATTTCAACTTGATTTCTCATTCTTTCAACCAACACCAAACTGGAATATCAAATCCATAGACGCCCAAACCGACAAACAAAAGCTCGTTAAATCGGCCTGGGCCTGTGCCTGTGTTTTGGTATAAGAGACTCTGAAAGTAGAGCTCAAAATTGAACAAGTTTGGTTCCCTTCTCAACTATACATCACCACATACTTTCTAACCCAGTAGCCTTAACAAGATATAAAACAACTGTTGCATCAAAGCTACACTTATTGCATTTTGGGAGCGTGCTGTCATATCAAAGATCTACCCACAACTTATTCTACTCTTTAGCGTATTTACTTCAGCTAGTTGGTCATTTTGACAGCAGCAACTCGAGAGAACTCGGGTCGTATACTGGAGGATTGCATGTGAAATCCTGGCAAACGAGAGCGACCATCTTGTCAGAAGTGAAATTGTTCTTGGCCATGAGGGCAATCTTGTCATTGTTTTCCTCCCAGAATCTCATTTCTTGTATATCAGTAGGGTCTATGTGAATCACCTGTGCATTCAGACAGCAGAGTCACACTGAATGTCTAGGACATGAGTGAGAAGAAGATAGATTGAGCAGTCTGTTTTAGGGTGGCCTTACTGTTCTGTTAGGATTGTGTGATGCATGAGCGGCAGCTAACATGCCTTCGTATTCTGGAGAAGACTTCGGTCCAACTATGACAACTTGCTTTCTTGATGGGATGGCAAACATATCTGCAGCGCAGCACATCAGAGGCACAGCCATTACTGTGTCTTTCAGCCTCTTCTCAAACACAGCCTGTAAGAGAATAGGTCAAACCAGCAAGCATGAGTGAGAAAGAGTATCGAGGGCAGAAAAGCTTTTTCTGAAGAAAGCATGGGCACATGAGCATACCAGTAGACGTTCGCCATTACGCCTATACCGATCAAAACCTGAAGTAACCAAGGAAGCCAACCTCACTAAATTAATCACTGAAACAGAGTTTCCAGAAGGTTCTGCTCCGTCGTGGTCTTCTTTCACTCGGAGGAGAACTGAAGGATCCTCCCCAGGAGTATTGAAATATCCTCCACCTTCTTTGTCAAGAAACAGCTCATCCTGAAAATCAGGGAGTCATACATGGTAGAACCAGGAGATTTTGCCGGCTGGGCTGTTAGACTATAACTTGTTACCTATTTACCTGTGTATTCTGTAGTTCAATAGCCCAAGCCAGCCAACATATCGAACCACCAAATTCATACAGATCCAGAAGACCAGATATGAGGAATGCATAATCATCTAAGAAACCAGGTGCTGCAGCAGGGCCATTCCTAAAGCTGTGCTGAAGTTTTCGTGTCTGCTGATTGTAAAGATGTTTCTTTATGAATGCTGCTGCCCTTTCTGCAACCTCCATGTACTCTTTTGGCTATGGTCCACCAGGCAGAAGTTAGTATACTAAACTACTACTTAAGTTCAGTAATCAAAGATAAGCAACATGAAACAGTCAGAAAGCAATTACACAGAATTATTATTTGGCCGTAAAGGCAAGGCAGCACGTACAAGACCCACAAATTCAATGAACCCAGTTCAGGAATATTTCACAAATAGGAACCAAAAGAGAAACTGCAAACATAATGTACAGCCCTTGGAACCACCAAACGATGTTGTCCTTTGTGCTTTTATAATGGCACAAATCTTACCGGTCCTTTTTAGAAAGAAAATGAATCGCGTGTGAGATGTTTAAACATCAAGTAAAGAGATTTTGGACATTCTATAAATCATATGAGAATGCTGTGACTATGCATCTAACAAGCCAGAAAGAGCAGCATATCTTACATCAGTGCCAACAACAGGGAAGTAGAAATCTGTCCCTTCGGGCTCACCCTTCAGAATTTTAGATGCTCTTGCAAATGAGGAAATTGCAAGCCCATTCCATGATACAATAACCTGAGAAATGCAAGGTAACCAATAAGCGGTGGTCCATGCATAAAAAAGAGTTGTGGCAAAAGAATAGCTAACTCAAAAGAAGTCAACAAGAAATGCCACCTTATCATCCAAATGTGGCCTTGGGCGCTTTGATCTCACATCAAAAAGCTTCTTTCGACAAATCCCCAAAATCTTCAGATACTCCTCCATGGACATTCCAAATTTCGAAGCCATCTCAGAAGTACTATTTCTCTCTATAAGCACATTCTTACCCTTGAACTCATTGTGGGGATCACTCATCCTTGAGAGATCACAGTTTCCGGACGATTTAACATAATAGTGCTCTTTAAAGAGAGGAGCATGCTCTCCAAGTATGTCTTCAACCTGTCCTGATGGAGAGACTGAAAAATCAGAAGAAACTTACAACTGAAGGAACCATGCAGTGAATTACGTAGGAACAGCATGAGAATGTGACAGTGCTAGTACGGTTGCTCAAAAAGCAGTTTGGATCTTTTACAACAATTTTGTCTTGCAGTTGTATTCCATCATACAGCGAACACTGTGTGTTTGAGGTCAATGCTAAGTGTATATAAACATAAATGTCCAAGAACCCAAGAGCAAAACAGACAAATTGTTGATCAACTTTTCCCACTCCCAAGTATAAATAAAAGAGAATTAAGTCTGACCCCCCGAGTTGACAAACATAGGGAAAG
>NC_026150.1:1053480-1158480 GCF_000512975.1 Sesamum indicum
AAGGCATGTCATTCTTCACTTGAAATGTGAGGAACACGTACCTCTTGGCTGTTCCAAATGTAGAAGGCCCCCTCCTTTTTCCTTGAGGCACCTTCAAATTCTGCACTATCAGCATCCTCAGCTGAAAATATCTCACCATTTGGGCCAATCATATCTCTCCTCAAATAATCAAGAATGTCCCGAGATACACTGGAATAGGTCACGTCTTTTGTGATAGAAAAAACATCCAGGTAAACATTAGCAAGCTGCCCCTGATCGTATAACATTTTCTCAAAATGTGGTACTGCAAGGGCGAAAACAAATACTGATCAATAACCAGAAATCCACCATGTCAAATAGCGCAAAATAATTCCTGGCGAACTAACCATGCCAGCATTCATCCACGCTGTATCTGTGAAAACCACCTCCAACATGATCATGGATACCACCTCTTGCCATGCACTGCAAGGTCAGCACCACCATACTTAGGTCTTCCTTTGCTTCACCTGGCATTCTATTCTCCTTTAACTTCTTTGAATGATAAAGCATCAGCTGGATTTCAACTGGTCTTGGAAATTTTGGGGCCGAACCAAATCCACCATAGTTCGAATCATAACTGTCTGAGAGCTATAACAAAATCAAAACTATAGTTAGGCGCTTACAAGCAGTGGTTTAGAGGATGGTCATAAATCAACAAAAGAATTGATTTATTTGTTTGTAAATAAACAACCTCAAAATGTAGTCATGAAACTACTAACATAGGCATGCACTATTCCAGCAGACTTGCAAACAAAGAATTTAAATTTGTCACCCCGATGCAGGACCATGTTAACAAGAGTGCTAACATAAGCTAGGATTTTAGCAAAGAATCATCGTGGCTTCAACCCATAAGAGGACAACTTAAAATCAAGAAAAACAAGTGGTATGAAAAGAGTAAAGAAGAATGTCCGAAAACTGTAGACGAAAACTAAAAAAGAGATGTTGCAACTTTAAAATAGAGCTATATAAACTTCAAACAGTCTTATGCCAGAAACTTCTACCTGTTCAGCACATTTTTGCACTGCCTTTTCTGGAAGCGCTTCGGGGATCTTCGTTGATTTCGCAGTAGCAGATAATGCCTCCGAAAGCTGTTCTATAGCAAATGCCCCACTCTGGACCAATGCATCCTTATTAGTGTCCCAAGCTTCTTTCACCTTCCTGTTAAATAGAAAGGAATTTTACAAATTATAGGGTTATCTAGAAAACTTGTCAACCTAAGGGGATACTTCCATCCATAAAACATTGAGGTCCCCAATAAATTTCATCAAGAAAAATGTCTGCCACAATCCAGAAGTTAACTTACAGCATACACTTGTTACCTAAGTACAGTTTTAAAGCCAGGCCGGCCATGTTTATCATCTGGGGGAAAGTAGGTCCCTCCCATCAGGGGCTTTAGATCAGGTGAAAGGAAGACACTTAGAGGCCAACCACCACCACCATATAACGCTTGGACATATGTCATGTATACCTGGAGATGTAACAGAAAAAACAGAGCTATATATACATCAGTAGAAAGAGAATGTTCTTTCAAATGAAAAGAAATGTGGTTGATGTGAAGAGAAACTATTATGTTGTGGTGTGTGGATTTCCAGTCAAGAAACTCCAACAATTAATTGATTTTAGTAGGAAAAGTTTGTCAAATATAAAAACAGATATTCTGAATTTACAGAATCTCATCTACCTTACCATAAAAAAGATTCAACAATGTCTAGACCATTTACTGCCTCCCACTCTATTAAGGAGACACACAGATACACAAATATTCATTCCTCAAGGAGCTGAAATAGGATGGCAACAATTAAAAAGGCCAAAAAGGAGAGGGATTAAAATTGTGGTCATCTTACTGCTTTAATGTAAAGGAGGACATGCTGACTAATGCAAGTCCCCAGCGAAGGCTACACAAAACGAAATTTTTTTACCAGAAGTCTAGGCCATTCTAGTTTCATCTTAACGGGAGAAACCCGCACTTGGATGATGATAATACAAACGAATGCATACCTTATCTACGTCTGGCCTTTCTTCTCTATCTACCTGTCAAAAGGACAGGTTTAGGTCAAGATGAAAACAAGGAAGAATCTCTAAGAAGTCGAGAAGCTCACCTTGATACTGACAAACCAATCATTTAGCAGTTTCGCCACCTCTTCATCCTCGAAAGATTCCACTTCCATTACATGACACCTTAATTGCAAAAGAATTACATAGTCGAGAAAATTAATCTCTCAAAATTCAATTCAAGCAAGATACGGGTAACACAACTGAAGGAAATCATACCAATGACAAGTGCTGTAACCAACTTCAAATGCAAGACCACAGCAAGAACGCACAAAATCAAAAGTAGCATGTTAATTTGATGATATAAGAACACAAAGAATGAGCCAAATACTACAGAAAAAAGAGGAGAACGTGCTATACTTGACAGGAAGATAGGCACATCTCTTTTACGAGCTTCAGCAAACGCCTCCTCACCCCAGGGATACCAATCAACCTATTTACAGGATCAGAGAGAGAGAGGAAAAAAACAAATTAACACAAGTGAAACAACATCAGAAATTAGATGGGGATATTAGACTATTAGGACATCAATAAATACTCGCCATTTAATTTATAAATTCGGAAGGAAACATACAGGATTATGGGCGTGTTGAAGAAGGTAAGGACTATGCTCCGCGGCAAGGCGGTTAGTGTGCTTGTGGGCTTCCGACGAGGCCGTTTTGGAGGAGCGTTCATCAGCCATGGCGAAGACTCTAGATAAGTTAATGGGCCGGTAGAAAACGATCGACAATGGCCAAGAAAATGAAAAAGACTCCGAGTTATTTAATTTTGTCGCCGATTTGTAAGATGGGGTGTGCTGAGAAATTAAGCGGCGTCCCGAGGAGGAAGAAAGGAACAGTCTTCTCAGCATATTACGATGGAGAACAAAAAGCTCCACGAAACTAAGAATTTATAGTGTTGGTGGACATTAGTGTTGTGTCGGGCGTAGCCGAGAGAGAGAGTTTGACGCTTGGTAGTGGTGACCTGCGCGTTATGCCGCGTGGCAAGAATTTGGACGGTTAATCCTGTTGCCGGATGAATCAGTACTAGGGAAGTAGTGAAGAAGCGGTTCATGGATTATAGATATATCACAACACTTTGTTTCAGATTTTCTTTTCCTGAACCTCATTTATTGATTTTACGAATAGCTACACCGTTCTCTCATGTAATTTATTTAAATTTTTTTAATAATTTAAAATTTTCTAATTTTGTTAATATTTATTTTTATTCAATAAATGAATCAATATAATAATAGCATTAATGCAATTTACTATATGGGAAAAGAGTTGAGTAAAAATTATATTAGGATACTTACACTCCCCTCCCATGAGTTTAGTATAATTACCATAGATTTTCTGTAATTTGAAAAATTATGTCTAGTACTCCTGAATTTTACTTCCATCTAACAAATAAATCCCTAAGTTAATAAAAAATTCACCAAATTTGTTGATATTAATAAAAAAATCAAGAAATATTTCTATATCAATCCTTAATTAACTTATTACTGTTATTGTAAGTCAAATAAATATTTTTATAATCAAATTATCCTCATACTTTTTCCCGCATTAACACATGTGAAGAAATATATTTTCACCAGTGTAAGAGTAGATTTACCCCCATATCTTCTCTTTTAAGAAAACATCTCTTCTAAAATACATTTGAACAAGCATTTGAATCTCCTTAAAAGTTTCACTGAAAATCCAAAATCTAGGCGTGGAAGGAATTTTAGTTACGTTCAACTTAAATAGATGTAGTTTTGTTCAGTTTAAGTAAGTTTAGTTCCACTATAGAGTCTTAAATGGTTAAGCAATCATCATCTTTACATTCCGCACGAATAAATGGTAATAGTAGGCTGAGAACTCACCACAATGAAAATGCACACAACACTTGACTGCGCATCTGAATGACTAAAACAAATATGAACTCAAGTTCTTCATTTTGGGATTGATCACTCAACACAAAATTTCCCCATTGCAATTACATCAAGTCCGATTATGTTGCCCTTGAACAAGCAAGGCATAGTAATTATAGAGAGAATCACAGCTATATACCGAAGGGACAAATGCTGATGTGAGGACCAATAAGGCATTACATCAGTATGTGTGTAAAGCTGAATCTGTTGAATGCATCTGTTCAATCTGCACCTTGTATCTAACGTAAAATCATGGAATATCCAAAGCAGCATGATAATCAAGTGGCCATGGCGCCCACAGACCCGGCAAGCTCCTCGAGTAATTCCTTCTGCTCCATGGTAGCACATGACTGCATATAAAAACATTAGCACTGCAGGGACCTCTACTTCCAAACAATCAACAATAATTTCATGAACCAATGAGTGCGAAGATGACGTGAATGAAATGGCTCGCAGAAGAGAATGAAAATACATGATAGAAAGCATGCCAAAGATCATATACCTGAACAGCTGTCTCAATGTCCCCATCCAGAAAGGAAGTAAGCTCGAAATTCATTTTTAGTCTGTGATCAGTAACCCTATTGTCCTGGAATGCAGGAGAGAGTGGGTTAATAATCCACTTCTGGAAACGGTGGGGTTTTCCACACTCTAATTTAATTCTGCTATTCACGCTTAAGTCATCGAACACTGGAAATACCTTATAGTTGTATGTTCTGATCTTTTCTGCACGTGCACCAGTCCCAACCTGCCGTGTTGTAAGTGTTAGTCTAGTTTGGTTTACAGCATAATGAAAACCACATAATTGTTGCAGCTTTGATGCAGTTGTCCAGGACGAATATGAATTTGCTCTAAGAGCATGCACACAGGGGAGGTGGTATCATGTATTAAGTGAAGGACTTATAAACAGGGGTGGAGGCAATATAAAATTATTGAGATCAATTGATCACACACCAAGTCAACATAATTCATAAGGTGCACATATATTAATTCTTATGGTGAATAATTTTACACTTTCATCCTGTAATTCTGAAGAAAACAAAGAAATATAGGATGCAGCGGTCAAAATGACAACTAGAAGATGATTTATTCTCTAAAAGTGTATGAGTAGGATGCATAGTCCTGGTCTAGAAGCGTTTGTTGGAAACCAAAAGAAAGCATTAATGGTTAATACGTTACAACACAACGCATTGGATACTAGAATTTTTATACTAGGTAGGCAGTACATCATATGATTCCACTAGCCAAAATCCTCTGCTTATATATAGATGAGAGCTACTTTTTCTATAGGGACATACCTATAGCATAGCAAGGATTTTCTGAATAAGATGAATGAAGTATCAACTAAAATGAAGAAATATTACAGAAAATTAATTTATCTTTCTTTCAGATGTAAGTGAGAGAATGAATGCAACTAAACCTGCATTTTCCGCTGATTTCTTAGCTTCTCTTGTTGTTCTCTTACTTTGATCTCATATCTGAGACAATGTTAACAGTCAAGAGGTTAACACCAGCTAATCATGATACACTTGGTATAGGAGTGTGTACATACATAACTCTATTAAGATGAAGGCTATATGAAATGCCAATCTACTTTTTGCTTACAATTTTGCCCTCAGTAGTTGGAGAGCTCGACTCTTGTTTTGAAGTTGAGTTCTTTCTTCTGTGCAAAAGATTCTTATTCCCGTTGGTTTGTGGAAAAGATCAACAGCCGTCTCCACCTTGTTGACATTTTGCCCTGCATTAGAAATTCATGCATGATGAGGCAGGCAGGCAAAGAATGCAGGAAAAAATTGGCAGGTAGTGCAAGGGGGAAATGGTTGTAGATCAAAAGCCATCAGTAGCTCTGATAAATAGTTGGGAGGAAATTTCCCTGAAAACGTTCACTGAAACATACCTCCAGCACCACCAGATCTTGCAGTTGTAAGCTCAATATCCTTTGGGTCAATTTCCACATCAACTTCATCTGCCTGAACCCAAAGAAGGAGATCAATATAGAATAACTACACTGATCAAAGTTGATATACAAAAAACACGAAACAAAAATAAGACAGTGGCATAATCCCTTGTTCACATTAATAAATACTCTGTACTAGAGTGGACATCATATTGCATTTTAGCCACTGAATTCATATGCTACAGAAAAATAGTAAAAGAGATGACCGAAAGAATTGGGTACTCAAAATCAGCACTCAAGATGTATTGGAATATTCAAATAAACATATAATAACATGATTCCAGAGATATTGCCTTGCAAATGGTTGCACCACTTGCCAAAGGACCTATGCATGACCACATAGATTGGCATGAATTGATTACCCTACTGGTTTAGGAAAGGGGTGCCGAACCTATTGAAATAACATGGTTTATGAGAATGGTCACATTATAGATGAAGTTACCTCTGGCATGATAGCAACAGTTGCAGTTGATGTATGAACACGACCTTGGGCTTCTGTTCGTGGAACACGTTGAACTCGATGGACGCCAGATTCATATTTCAGTTTGCTATAGACACGTTTCCCTTTTATCTCCATTACATATGTCTTAAATCCTCCTTTTTCAGCCTTGAAAGGGGAAGATTATTAAGCTACTTGCCAAGTGATATCACATGTCTTCAGCATACAGGTATGCATTACCTCAGAGCTGGAGAGAGGGGTGAACTTCCATGAATTACGTTCACTATACTTCTGATACATGCGTACCTAAAATATGTTGACCACGTAGGAAAAACAATGTAATGTTTACAAATCATGTTAACAGGTGTTAAGAAGAGAGCATACGCATTCCGAAGAACAAAAACAAACATGTACCTACAAGATCACCAGCCCAAAGTCCAGCTTCATCTCCACCAGTACCAGCCCTCACTATTAGGAACATCAAATGTCTTAACAATCCCACCAAATAAGTATCAAAATGAAGAATAACAATGTACAAGCCTGTTTAACAGCATGCAACTTTAGAAGAAAAGAGAATAGCTAACCTTCAAGCATTATATTTCTCGCATCCAGAGGATCCGAGGGAAGTAGCAAAACCTATTATTATTAGATAAAAAGAGGAGAGGTAAAGGATTGATATTATAATGATGCCTAGGAAGTGGAAAGATTGAGAAATTGTTAACCAGCTTCCAAGGAGATTACAAAACCTTTAGCCTCTCTTCAAGCTCATTGATTTGCTTGGTTAAGGTTTCAATTTCTGAAGCTATCATCTCGACCATGTCTTCATCATTACCTGCCTCTTTTGCCAAAGCTGAACTAAGGAAAAAGAACTCGGTGAATACATAAACAAGGGAAACAGAAGAGGTTCCAACTTCACCTACCCCATTGGTTGCATATTTATCAGAGAATGAGGAGAGTGAAATAAACCTTTCGTTTCTTCTAGTTGCTTCTCACATTCCTTGAAGCTCCTAAATGTTGATACAACCTACTGGTTCAAGGAACTTATTATGAAAGTATTAAAGATAATAAGATTCACATAGCTTGGTGAATTTAGAGGAGCAGTACCTCATCAAGCTCTGACAAAGACTGTGCTAATTTCTGATACTCACTTGGATTTGAGACTACATCTGGATCAGCCAGTTTCACCTGAAGTTTGGTTTTATGGTATAAATAAATGAACTCTGTCAGGTCATTTTCCAAGGAAAAGAACAGTTACAAATTCAACATTTGCAAATACATGAATCTGAGACCAATCCTGCAATAAGAACACCGTATTGGGTGAAGCCATGAAGGTTTTGTCTCTTGGCCTCTTGGCACTCAGCTAACCTTTTGAAAAGAAAGTGGAAGTTATGTCTCTTGATCTCCAGGGTTTGGACAATCTATAAATGCCTTTCAGGATTAACAGTTACAATTTTGGGTTTCATGGACTCTCCTGTAATTTATGACTCCAAGGTACAATGACTTGATCATCATCTTTACCCAGTGACTGCCACATTGTCTCATACATTTTCAACCTATTAATAACAAGATAGATTTTAAATCTCTCTCCTCTTCGGTGCTACAACACCTAAATCACGCTAGATTTTATTTGAAAAAACAAACCAAAGCATATAATACCGCAGAAATTACAAAACAAGATAGCACATATACTTCAAGCGTACTTTTTCTCCGCAACTATGGCAACATACTTCTAGTGATACTCATGGATGTCTTTTCTTCCTTAATGACCAATCTAGCACACAAACTAGTAAAACCTGGGGTACAACCCAACAATGAACTGTGCAAGAGGAAGGTACAATCAACCTGTAGTAAGCATGGATTCTTAATCAATCTTGACATGCAGAAAACTCAGGAGGTTATAAGTGTAACACAAACATCAGCATTCATATTTCTTGTACTCCACAAACTCTATAGCTAATCGATAAGATTAAGCAATTATCTCATGTGCCCCACTTAAAATCCCAAGTTATCATAGTACTTGCAATTATTTTAACTCAGTGTACCTTGTACAAGATCCGTAAATCCTTTGCTAGAAAGTTATATTTATGCCCCAGAACTATTTTTAAATCACTGTACTAAGTTCATTTGTCCATAAAGAAGTTCAGTCCATGAGCTCTATCGAGCTTGCATAATGCAACAGATACAGAATTACTTTTACAATCACAGCACAACTGTAGTACAAATAATCCTGCAAATGCACAAAAAATTCACACCAACAATTAAATCAAAAACACGAGCTACTTAAAAGCAAAAGCACACAAAGCTAAGAGCAAACTCCAACTCACTCACACAGAAAATTCATACCGATAATTCTTTCCACGTTTTCTCGGCGGACTCCAGTTTCGTAATTAAATACGGTTCCTACAATTTCATAGCATCAGTAGCACGATACTAACAGAATATCTAAGAAAATACACAAGGCAACTTATTCTCGAAAACGATCTCCTTTCCGCGGATTTAAACTATTCATTTAATTATAAGAATTAGTAATTACCGCCATGCATACGCATCTTCCGGAACGCCAATGGCGCGCAGGAGGTTGAATGAGAAACGAACGCCCAGAGAAACGACCTCGTGCAGGGAAATGCGCGGCGGTGGGTGAGAATCGAGTAGTGAAGCTCGCCGTTAAACTGTTCATCGCCTCTGTTCGACTCGTAGCCGCTAAGTTTGAGAAGATTTTGGATAAACGCGCGAATGGGCAATGTTTTTGTTCGACCTCCGCACCGTGCGTTTCTTATTTGCTGTTTCACAGAAATCGTTGTGTCAGAAGTGCGATCTCGGCGTGTATTCCAAACGGTATGATAAGAAATAGGGTCGGATCCAGATAGAAGCTGTGGCAGTGTGGTACTGTGGTGTGAACACTGTTGTGGGTGCGGGTTTGGGTTTGGGTTGGGTTAAAACTTAAAAGGTTGAAGCATGTGGCCGGGCTACCGCCTCGTTTCGGCGATTTCTTCCGCATGATTTTTTATTCTGTCTTCACTTTTTAGGCCGTAAATACATTTTGAACCCTCAATTTTACCTTAAATTGCATTCGAATCCTTGAACTAATAAAGTATAAAATCCAACCCCATGGATCAATTTTTGGGACGAGATTGCCCTCGTACTATGATATTTTTGTTGTTTTTAAAATATTTTTCATCTTAAGTCAAATTCAAATTCAAATTGTTTTTTTTATCTACAATAAAAAAAAAATACTTGAACAAAAAAAATAAGTAAGTAATTAACAAACGAATTTGGACTCCTTAAAAAATGGATAACCATATCTTTATGCTTTCAAAAATAAATTAACAATGCTTTATAAGATAAGGGTTCACTTTCTTATACTTAAATTAATAACAATTTCGGTGATAATTAAAGCAATAATATATGGACAATACACAAAAATTGGTAGGCCAAGTGAAATGATCAATGAAATACGTGTCCAGTGCGCTAAAGAATAGACATGTTAATGAACTAAGATTTCAGTGACTCAAAGCAGTTCAAATGAAATTCAAGTTGTTACCTCTCTTGACCTACATAAATTCCTTTGTATAAGAACTGATTGGAAAATTTAAGAGTTGATTGAGCAGCATTTTCATATCCCTAAAATTATACTGAAGATTTAATTTCATTAAATTGGATTGATTCAAATGTACGTCATATCATCCATGTTTCACACAGGCAAAAAATTTACTTGTCACATCAACAAAAAAAATCACTTGTTTAGGTGGAAGTTCGTTTCGCACCTATTGATAGCAATTCAATCTTATTTAGAATTCTTAGTTGTTGTGGTTATTTTCGTGTCATTTGAAATTATTGAAAATTTAAGAGAAATTTGACTTGGGCTCACATGTCTTTGCCACATCATTACAGCGTCGAATCCACAACTTCATAACAAAAAAAAAAAAAAGGTCCAATGTAAAAAAAATAAAAAAAAAGTTGTAATCCAAGAATAATTTAAAATGCATCCATTGCTCGTAGATCAGGTGACATCTTCCTTAAATTTGGAGTGAAAAATGATTGCTGTTTTTTTTTCCTCAAAATTTGAATAAATTGCAATTATCTGCTTGGAATCCCGAAACCTAGGAGAATGATACTCATTCTTGATTGGAATTCTCATGTCCGAAATAATATTCTTTCTTACATCAAGGCACCAAAAATAAACAATTATATATATACATAAGCGATAATTGAAGAATTAACTTTTTAATTCACAAATCACAACTACCAACACAAATAAAGAAGTAAATTACAATTTTATGTATTGACATTCAAATTGAAAAGTATATATTATTTTTTTGGTTATTTTCCCACACATGATAATCTGTATATGATACAATCCAGAAAGATTAAGGCAATTGAGAAAGAAGCAATGGATATTTAAATTACTTAAAAATGAATAATTGGGGTGCATTAATTAGTAAAAGTAAAAATGTCAAGAAAAGCCGGCAAATGTGGTCCTAAAAACATGAGGTGGGCCCCCAGAGCAATTCCCCTCAGCCACTGATGTAGGAAATTTGCCTGTCTCAAGTGCTTTGCTAATACTAATAGCCTTTTGTTTTGTGTCATGTACCCACACAAATCACAACTATTGAAAAATCATTACAACCTCAATCTTTTAGTGTGTCTTCTTCAACAATCATTATTACCATTTTCCGGTTATTCGTTGTGCGATATTTTGCAAAATTTATGGATTTGTTTTTATAATAAATGCAATTCATTATGAAGAGTAGATTTTGGAACTGTTAAATCACTAATATCAATAAATTCAGTATATTTGGACTAACAGATTGACCTATTTATTATATAGATGTAAACCTCGCACAAGAGAAAAAATTACTATTAGCTACAATATTAGTGGCTATGGCTAATAACCATGGTAACGGCTACAGTTAACTACGGTTAAATAAAACCAATACAAAAAACTAATCTTTCCACCATGAAAAAATTATTTGTCATGGTCAAAACATTTACCATGATTTTAGCCATCCTCGCAAAAATTATGGCCAACAACCGGTACGTGGCCGTAGACAATAACTATTTGCTACGACTATTTATTATCAATCATATTAATTAACAGTAGTTGAATGTTATAATTCTTCTAATATCGAAAATACTAAATATAATTTTTTAAATTATAAAAAATTTAGTGTAATTATGTTTTAAAGAAAATAATAATGAGAAGTAAATTATGGGAGAGGGGAAGTTAGCATTTTGGAATGGAGAGGCATGGGTGTTATGATTAGGTCAGCTGCGTTTCATCTTTATAGCTTTCTTATGGTCTAAAGAATAATAATGTAAGGGCTTTATTACAAATGA
The DNA here is from genome assembly GCF_000512975.1 of Sesamum indicum. Lineage (NCBI taxonomy): Eukaryota > Viridiplantae > Streptophyta > Magnoliopsida > Lamiales > Pedaliaceae > Sesamum > Sesamum indicum. The sequence goes on from NC_026150.1 coordinate 1,065,172, forward strand.
CGCATGCTCCATCATATGAAATCAATGCCCCACCCTGCAATCCATTTCTTTATACCTTCCTTCCATCTGTCTGTTTCTTTTTTTCCTTTCCTTCATACCCACAACAGAGGTTTTGCTGACAATACCTGCCCTTGCTCAATTATGCACAACTCAAGTGAATACACAAACATATACGAATCAACAACTTCAACGCCAAAATCCTCGATTTTGCATATACTTCTAATATGATTAATATAAACAAGAACATGAATAACTGTCGTCCTGAGGGTAAATGAATTTATTTTTCTTTTACATTGAGTAGATAAAATTGACTGACGTAATTTTTATATAAACAATGAGTATATTTAAAATAAAATAAAAATACAATAGAAACCCCAATCCGCCTTTTCCCTTGTGGGGGTTATAAGATAGCATGAAAGAATCAAGATTTATTAGTGGGAGAACAAACAAGAAGGATTAGTTAATAAGGTGGTGTTTGGCAATAGCCCCGACATGTTACCTTAATTTAATGTAATAATCCCTGATCCAACTTAACTTTGCCTTCCACTTTAGTTCTCTTTACACATAATCTGTGGATTTTAAAAACTAATCTCGCAAGTGGTAGCTTTCACCAGCCATGATGATTACAAACCCCAAAAGCCACTACACTCTTGAGGATTCATGTGAAATTTTTTCAAAGATCCAAAAACACAGTGAAAAGAGATTAAAATGTCACTCAACCCCCCCACCCTACCTTTCACCGAAAAGTTGACACCAATGCGTTTGCGTTCTTGACTTTATTTAACCCCTCTTTTGTTAATGAAAGTGGCTTTGGAAAATCTTTAATCTTGCATGAGTCCGTGTGCGTGTGTAGTGATGAACTTTCTCCTCACTCCTGCTTACTCTTTCTTCTGTGTTTTCCCAATCAAGAAACGCGCAGTTTACCCACACTGAGTGTGTGCAGAGCCATGTCTGTGTGTGACCAGCTGAAGGGGTTTACAGTACATTGTTAGAAGTTTAAAAAGAACATTTTTGTTCAGTTTCTGTAGGAGGGAAAAAGCACTTTTTTCTTTCTTTCTTTCTTTTTTTTTTTTATATATATTTTCAAGAATTCAAATTTCCAAAGCTGAAGTTTCGAGTTTGAAGCTTTATTGAGGAAATGGGTGTTGTCACTGTTGCGGAACTGAAGCCAAGCATATCAGGGAAGAGGTCCTTTCGTCCCAGTTCAAGTGCAAGGCATGTTACTGAATGGTAATGTGTTTCTACATTTTCAGAAATACTTAGATTGTGTGCTGCTTCATTTTTCTTCTTGAATGTGAAACTGAACCCCAATGTTGAATCCCATTTTGGATTCTGAATGTGGATATTGATTCATAGGTTCTTGTGAGCATTCACATTGATGTTCAATTGGCCCACCAATCAGGAGAATTGGTAGGTACTGAATTTTATGATCTTGGCTTCTTTAACCAGCTTGGCAGTTTAACGCAAGTTAAAAATAAGAATCCCACTTGAAAAAGATTGATGGGCTTTCCCTGAAATTTTAGAATCACGCCTTTGTGACTGCTGTACTTTGGGTTTGAAAGTAGATTAGTTTTATGAATTCCAGCATTAAAATGGGAGATCAGCCTGTGGATTTCCCAAAGTTCACCATCAGCAAACAGGGAGGTGTCCATGATGCAGTACTAGATTTTTGGTGTGCTAATTGCAGCATGTGCATTATTAGTGGTCAATAACGCGTGTGCTCACCTTCCGTATGGAGCAATAGGTGCTGAGGCCCCAGGCTTCTGGCTCCCTGCTTACATGTTAGTTCACCCTATCGACTCAGCCAGACGAGACCGTTAAGGAAACCTATCTGTTACACAAGTAGTCTTGCTTGTATATTATTGATCCAGAAAGTTACCTCTGAAATGCCTGCCTTATCATCAATGGAGCATAGATTGAGCTGTCCCACTCTGGTGGCTATATTTATGTCTTATTTTTGGTACTGGGCCATCAATGTTATAGCTAAAGAGTCTCAAGGCCAAGATGAGTGACGGAGTCCACAGGTTCCAAGGTTTCACTGTAGGCGAGTCCAAGTAAACCCTCGGGATATGTGCTCCAGCTTCATTAAATTCCAACATGGAGATGCATGTGTAGGAAGAAGATGTTGATTTATTTTCGTATTTGGATTTGTTAGTTCTGGATCGACGGTTCCAACTCGTTCATATTTTGTTTTTGCAGGCCGCTATCTGATGTTTCCAGTGATCTAACCATTGAAGTCGGAACAGCAAGCTTTGCACTTCATAAGGTAAGAACAATTTTTATCAAGAAATATGATTTTCAATGCACCTGACAATCTTGATTTGCTTGGTGGATCGATTCTCTTACATACTGAGTAGAGAAAATCGTGTTGGTGATAGAGTCAAATGGTCTGTGAGAAGTTGTTTCAAAGAGTTGAACTATTACCACCATTATTTACTATTGAATTTAGAAAGTTCAGAAATCACATAAAAGCCGTTCTGAAAGTACATATTATCAGATGAAGTGAAAACATTTCAACCAGTGATGTTTTATGGCAAGCGGATTCTTCGGAGAAATATCTTACACAAAAGTATGGCTCTAAGTAGAAAACCTCATTCTGGGATGGTAATTTTGATTTGTCTGTCTTCTGCAGTTCCCTCTAGTTTCTCGAAGTGGGAGAATACGAAAACTAGTGTCGGAGGCAAAGGATTCCAAAATATCAAGGTTGAATCTCTCTGGTGTTCCTGGTGGATCACAGGCATTTGAGCTGGCTGCAAAGTTTTGTTATGGGGTGAACATTGAAATAACAGTATCAAACGTTGGGATGCTGCGATGTGCAGCTCATTTTCTTGAAATGACAGAAGAATTTTCTGACAAGAACTTAGAAGCCAGAACCGAAGTATACCTCAAGGATACTGTCCTCCCAAGCATACCAAACTCGATAACTGTACTTCATTATTGTGAAGGTCTGTTGCCAACTGCTGAGGAGATCAACCTCGCTAGCCGGCTAATCAATGGAATTGCAAACAATGCATGCAAAGAGCAGCTAACTTCAGGATTGTCCAAGCTTGAGCATAACTTCCCTTCAAAACACTCTGGGGCAGATGGTGAAATACCGTCGGATTGGTGGGGGAAATCACTCACATTGTTGAGTCTTGATTTCTTTCAAAGGGTTTTGTCGGCTGTCAAAACAAAGGGGCTCAAACAGGATATGATCAGCAGGATTCTGATAAATTATGCCCAAAACTCCCTTCAAGGCCTTGTAGTAAGAGACCCACAATTGGTGAAAGGAAATATTTCGGATCTTGACTTTCTGAAGAAACAAAGGGTCACTGTTGAGACGATTGTCGGTTTATTACCAACCCAATCAAGAAAAAGCACAGTTCCAATGGCATTTCTTTCAAGCTTGCTGAAATCTGCAATAGCCACATCAGCATCCACTTCTTGCAGATCTGATCTTGAGAGGCGGATCGGTCTGCAGTTGGATCAAGCAATTATTGAAGATATTCTAATTCCTGCACATTCACATGGAAACAACCACAGCCCTTTATACGACACAGATTCAGTGCAGAGGATTTTCTCCATGTTCTTAAATCTTGACGAGGATGATGAAGAGGATAATCAACTCAGGGATGAAAGTGAGATGGTTTATGACTTTGACAGCCCTGGATCTCCAAAACAGAGTTCAATCATTAAAGTGTCCAAACTTTTGGACAATTACCTTGCGGAAGTTGCACTAGACTCAAACATGACACCATCAAAATTTATAGCACTTGCAGAAATATTGCCAGACCATGCTCGTATGGTCTATGATGGATTATACCGAGCTGTAGACATCTTTCTCAAGGTGAGCCGCCACTAAAATCTCAAAAGAAAACGAAAAAGAGAAATATGTCCAGTTTAAACATGAGGCTTTTCACACCCCATTTTACACTGTCAAGTTTTTTACAATTTACCATCTTACAGGTTCATCCGAACATGAAGGACTCAGAACGTTACCGGCTCTGCAAAACAATAGACTGCCAAAAACTTTCTCAAGAGGCCTGCAGCCACGCGGCTCAGAACGAACGATTACCAGTGCAAATGGCAGTTCAAGTTCTGTACTTTGAACAGATCAGGTTGAGGAACGCCATGAACGGGGTGGGGGGCCACAATCAATTTTTCTTTGGCTCAATGAACGGAATATTCCCCCATCGCTCAGGAAGCGGTGCAGGCAGCGGATGCATCTCACCACGTGATAACTATGCATCTGTTAGAAGGGAAAACCGTGAACTGAAGCTGGAAGTTGCAAGAATGAGGATGCGACTCACCGATCTTGAAAAAGACCACGTCTCCATGAAACAGGAGCTGGTGAGATCACACCCTGCCAACAAGTTATTCAAATCATTCACGAAAAAGTTAAGCAAGCTCAACTCACTGTTCCGGATTAAAGACATAAGGACTATGGGGGGCAAGGGCAACTCGGAAAGCCGGTTACTTTTTCAGAAGAGAAGGCGCCATTCCGTTTCATGAACTTGTTACATGTATGTAAATAGAAATGAGTGTATAGGATTTTACTGTTGTGCTTTTGTCTGTGTTTTCAGGTTCGTAGTGTTCAGGTTTCCTGTGTTCTGTTTGTTGTCAAGTGAAATGCTTGCCCGTCTATTTGATGCATTCTTGAAAAGCAGAGGATCACACACTTTTGTGTCTCCATTCCATATGTACGTAGAACACATTATACCACCTTTTTTCTAGCTTGTTTACTACTCATGTTTGATGGGTTTTTTGAGAAGTTGATCCTTGTTTCCGTATTTATACAAAAACTTCACCGAAACAAAGAAAAACGAAAACAAACACAAATACTACGGTGTATACAAATTATAGAGTAAAAAAAAAAAAAAAGTACATAAGTGAATATTTTTGTTATTTAAAAAATTACAAATAATGCTCAAAAGAAAAATAATCATGTAGCTTCTCCACGGTGATGTGAAAATTATTACTTTACCCTTATTGAATTTAAAACAAATATATATTTCAAAAATTACAATAATATCTAAGAATGAATAAAGTAAATAATTCATAGATTATAATAATTTGTAAGAATATTTTAAAAAATTATAATTCAAAAGACTAAAAAGTGAGCTCGTTGTTAGATATGTGTTAAAATTATGGGGTATTTGTAACTTGTTGAACAATAATGAGTATTTATAATTATACTAAATTTTATGGAAGAGTGTTGGTAATTTAACCAAAAAAAAGAAAAAATTAAAAAGAAGAGGAAAAACTTGACAACCTTTGGCAACTTTTCTAAAAGTCGCGAACAAATATCATAAAATCGCGTCTTTATACGGACGACTACCCTTTTGCGGCGCTCCCCTTCGAAAGAAGGTAAAACAAAGAGAAGGAAAAGGAAACACGAAGAGAGAAGAAATAGAAACTTCACCCTTTACCCAAATTCCTCTCTCGAAACGGTTTCTCTGTAAAGTCTCGCGAATTCCTTTGTGGAGCTTATATGAAGATGACGCTAACTCCATCAGCTCTTCCCTTTTCAAGAATCTTCAGGTTCTCTTTCCCCGATTTATTCAAAATTTTAACTTTGATCTCTGCAATATACTCTCGGTATGTGGCTTCGAATAATGTTTCTTATGCTGTTGTTCTTTCAAGGGTTTTTTTTTTTCTTTATTTATTTTTTCTGGGTTTGTGGATATTTCGTGTTGTTCTTACGCAATGTAATTCACATTGGTTGAAAAGAGAGAATGGTTTATTTCTTTGGAATTTTTCTGGTAATTGGACAATTACTTATATTTGATAGTTTATGGTAGTTGTTCTGTAGGAAAGTTTGGGAGAATTTTTCGAACTCCATGAAGCCATTTTCAATGTCGGAATCCCCTATCTGTGAAGTCTTGTTAGGAATTTCGTTGAGCACGTCCGAGATTTTGTTTGATGGGAAAGGATTGTGGTGTTCATAGTGCTAGTTTGATGTATTCTTTTCCGTATTTCTAGTTCTTGTTCTTCTTGTATCAGTGAGTGGATTTCTTGATTTCATCAAATACACTCCAGGCAATGTTAATGTTCTAGTGACTCATTAACTAAACTTGCTGCTCCATGCCTTTGCTGTTTTTTCCTTTTACAGGCAGCTGGAGCAGGACGTCGAAACCATCATAAAGGTACTGCAGCCTGGTCCTTTGGGAATAATAGAACACAAGTTCACTGCTGAGGAGATAGAAACGGCAGCTTCAACTGTGAGAAGAGCAGTAGAGAATTGGCGGAGGACTGCTTCCATTGAAAGGAACAGCCCTATCTTGAAAGATTTCATTGACACTCAGACTTTCCGTTTCCAAAATCGCAGATGAGTCGATGTAATCTGTAAGCTCTGTCTGATCTTTCACATCTTTATAGATGTATTGTCTACATTTGCCCGTGGGCGTGTTGTTTTCTTTAGTCAATAAATGAATGGCTTGAGTTTTTTTCCATGCTTCCGTTCCTCTGATTCTTCTTTCCAGATTATATATAAAATACATGTTTTGCAACTCAGTTTCTCATTCAAAATCAGTAGCTCACAGTATTGCAGAAGTATGCATACAAATTTCTGAGTAGCAAAGTTTCTGAGAGTCCATTGCATGTACCACCTATTGCCTTTGAACAATTTCCATATACACATAATCACTGTATCCTTTGCAGGGATAAGTTTTAGTAGAAACTATGCCATTCTTTTGAAGTATCGGACTAATAAGGTTCTTTGAAGAAGACGACGTATATTATACAACATATAGAGAATATAATGATCAAAATATCAAAAGTGAGAGCTTGCTTTGCCTGATCACTGAGCTCCATGTTCCTCCCACCCAGTCGATCCACCATGTCTGGAATCGATTCCCAGTTCTCTATGTCTTGCATGTATGGGTCTTCCAGCTTCATCCTCATTCTCTCAGCTTCTCTGCTTGCTGCCTCCTGAGCCAGTGTCCAATCATAAAACTTGCGCTTCTCATCATCGCTTAGAACGTTGTAGATTTCTCTTAGTTGCATGAACTTGTCCGATGCTGCTCTTAGAGGAAGTGTGGTTGTGTCTGGATGATACTCCTTCGACAGCCTCCGGTAGGCGGATTTTATTTCTTCCAGATCAGCATTTGCAGGAACTCCTAAAAACCTGAGTGGGCACCATTTTAAATATAAATACAAACAAAATAGAAAACATCTGCTTGTCAATTTATGAGGAAAATGGAGGATGTAAAGTGCAAATAAGCTGAGAACACTGATGAAAAATATCTATTCATTAGCTGAACATACAAGAAAACCATAATCAGTTGAGAAGAATGAGTAGTACTGGTAATAAGAATCAGTTGAACTGTCAAGCAAGTCTGAGAATTTTTCACCCAGCAAATCATCGTCGTCTTTGACTTGCTCCTGTGTTGACCTGGGGCTACTTCCTCCTATCCACCCCTCATCCTCATTCTCCCAGTGAATTCTTGTATCGACTCCAGGAGGTGCCCTCTGCCTGCCATCTGAACCCTGCACGGCCAGCACCCGAAACCGGCCACGGTGGTTGGTTTCTCTAGTCCCCTGGTTTACAAGATGAGTAGCTCTTGGTTTGCTGGGTTGGGACTTTAGTGAAAGTGAGAACGAAGCAGGTGGAGTTGCTGTTGGTGCAGCCATGGGATTGGAGGGAAAAAGCTGTTACTGGTCCGAATTTGGGATTCGGAACTGGACTGGGAGTTTGACCACCTCATCTTTCTATGTGGCCAGGATGCGTGCTGGAGTTGTGTTTTGATTGGATTGTGTTATTAGTGTAGATAAATGGACTGAGGGGAGGGAAAATTTACAGATCTCAAATCTTTCATAAAATAAAATAAAAAAAATAAAAAAAGGTGGCGCCATCATCATAATTCATTTCTCCTCTCAACTCTTGAGATATTCCTTGGAAGCTCACAATTCTGGGCCGTGTGTGGCCCTCATCAATTATTCAAGCCCAACAAATGACACCAGTTTCGGGCAGTTTGGACCTTATGTTACAAAATAATACAACTCTTTGTATTTTATTAGGAGTGTATTCATACAAATACATGATTTCAGGGTAGGTCCAAATTACAGTACCGTAATTTGAGATTAGATAGGAAGAAAAAGAAAAGAAGAAAAACACAAGAAAAGGATTACATGGAAAAGCAAGCATGCAGTCATCACGTGTAAAACATACTCGATGACTCACTGCCTGACTACTACTCATACACGGATCTTCTATATATATATATATATATATATATATATCCTACTCTTTTTATTAATTAATTTGTGTTGAAGAAGTGCTATATATAGATATATATATCTATATCCAGATGGCTTTAGCTTTCTTGAGCAATGGGACTAGCGCTCCTTTCACATGAAGGCTCATCACCTCATTCGCTCCCCCCACCAATTCTTGGTCGATGAACACCGCAGGAAAGCTCGGCCTCTGCCCCAATGCCGCCACCAGCGCCCTCTCCAGCTGCTGCCCGTTGGGCACCTGGTCCAGCTCGTAAACCATAGGATTTGCTCCAAAGCTGCTTATTAGTGTCTTAATGGTGTGGCACATGCAGCACGTACTCGTCCCAAATATCACCACCGGTTTCTCCGCCGTCAACCTCTTCACCGCTTCCATCTTTCTCGTCCAACCCTAAGAAATGAGGTATATATAAAAGGAAAAGAAAAAGAAAACAACGTAGGTTTCGTGTCTTATATATGGACTTGGTTAATACTTGTCAGGATGGAGGTAAGTTTGTTTGATGTCTGAGAAAGTTGTTCAGTTGTGGAGTATATATATAGGAGGAGTGGGTGAGAAGTGGGATATATAGAGAATTTGATTATTTGCCCTTTTTATCTCAAGGGCCAGAGGAAGAAATTAAAGAATAATTTAAAAGCATATATATATATATATATTTGTATGGAGAGATATTTGGGTACGTGGATTCTTGCAACATATACTTATAGGATTGATGCATGATTGCACGTATAATATATCTGCTGGCTGCTCAAACACGTACGACGATGTGTTGCAATCTGCTTTCTATTCTTACATGCTAAACCACTTGTATTTTCGACGTGGGAGAATATAACAAAATCAAGTTGCATATCAAGAAATCAATTCTTTGTTTATTTTCTACAATTTTTACTACATCTAATGTTGGTAAATAATTTACACGTATCTCATGATATTTATGGGCTTCAATGTGAAAAAAGTATTATGCCCAACTATACCTTATTCTCCACTACCTTATTATGGTATATATGTTAATTAAAACCGAAAACAAAAATGAGAATTACTAAACATCCTTATCATTATGTGATTCTTAATTAGTGAAAAAGAACCATTTTTTAAGCATCAAATGTCGGTTATTTTGTCGTCGGAAAGTTCAAATTAATTATATTATTAATGAAGGGTCAGTTTGGTCGGTTGTATGGAAATAAACTCATTCTTTTCCCATAATTCAAATTCATAAATATTGGGTTTGATGATTAAGATTCTTTACCTCTCAGGGAGGCTATATATATGTATAAGGTGTATATGTATAAAGAGAGATTAAAAATGATAGAAGTTATAATTAGAAAAATTATAACTCGGATTTGATTGGGCGAAACTTAATTAAATGCAATACACTTATTGTGTAATTGGTATATAATTCAGTAACATAATCAATCACACAATAAAATACGATTAGTTTGATTCGACCAAATTTGGTTGGCATAAGAATTTTTCATTGTGAGGATGAAAGAGATTTGGGGGGGGGGAATTTGTTTATGGGCCCATTTCTGTAGTGGAGGGTTGAATTAATTAATGGTGGATAATTGGGATTAATTATTGGAATTAATCTCCATTATGTGAGGAGAAGGATTAAAGACAAAATCTCCAAGTGATCAAAGATTTCCTTTGTCTTAAAGTGCTGACTTGTCACTTTGTCTTTCTTCCCACACCAACACTTGAAAGTATTCACCACCTACTACCCTAGCTAGTTTCAGAATATTCATACTTATCTTTTTCGTTTTTTTCTTTTCCATATTTTAATGAAGAAGGACTCATAACTCTCAATTAGATCATGAAAAATAAAAGAAAAAAATAACTTTTTCCTATAATTTTGAATTTTGATGAATAATATTTATTTGAGAAAATAATTTTGGTGAATTCAAATGTTGAAGAATAATTTTATATAAATATATACAAAATATATTTGAGCCTTCTCAATGAATTTTACGTCTCAACAAGAAATATAATATTTAATTATATTTAATTATTATAATTAAAAGTTAATAATCGTAGTAAAAAATTATTGATCACCATCATACAATAATTATTGACCGTGACTTTTACGAATGTGATTAATATATTTATTGCATCTAAAAACTCATGATACAAATAATTCTCATAGTAAATAAATTAAATTTTTATATCAATTTTTGTTAATCATAATTAATAATAATCATTTATCACAGCTCAATTAATAATCAATAAAATCATAGATAATAAATTCCTTTTTAGAAGGCTAAAAAACTCTTATAATTTGGAAATAGGCAAAAAAAAATTCCTCGTTTTTTATAAATCCTTGCAAAAAATTCCCCTTGCTGTTAGCAAATAATCCTTGCACACGCAAGTGGTTCAATTGAGGGATTGTTTTGACATCCTTGCATGAATTTTTATTGTTATTATGACTAAAATGCTCTATATGACTATATAATAGTTTTTGGGCATTTTTTACTTATTTTTAACTTGTTTTGAGTATTTTTTTTCATTTTTATCTCTCTAAAAGATTAATTTTTTTTAAAATATATCTATTTAAAATTAAAAAATATTATATAAGTTTTTAAATATTTAATAATAAAAATTAAAATCACAATATAAAATTTAAATATCTTAACAAATATGAATATAATGAATTAAAAAGATTATTGATGAGGAAATTTGCATAATTACCGAAATACCCTCCTACTTTTGGCACAAGCTCTACACCCAAAACTGTCATCATGCCTGCACCTAGGACTGAACCTATGACTGCGCATGGTGGGGCCCACTGTGCAGTTGCAGCAGCGGCGGCTGCAGGTCCGACAGAGGGTGACGTGGCGCGCCCTCACTGGAGCCACGTGTGACGCGTACAGAGGGTACCGTACCAGTATAAATACCCTCATTTATGGTATTTTAAATACGTTTTGACTATCTACTTTTACCGCCAATTTGTGTTCTAACTCGATCCCATTATCTTATTTTCGATCCCATCCTTTCTGACTTAAGTATCGGAGGGCCATCGCCGAGAGCTTCTCGGCTATTCTGACTTTTGCTGTGTTCTCAGGATCCGCTCCAGGTAGCTTGAAAGAGAGAGTCAGCGATCACGACCCGGTTGCCCGACCTAGCGACTCCGATCCGGAAATCCTAATTTTGAGCGACCTACATCAATTATACATTATTAATTTTTATTATAAAATTATTTAAAAATATACTTATATTAAATATAAAATACCAAAAAATAAAAAAATTACATTAATTATACATTATTAATTTTTATTATAAAATTATTTAAAAATATACTTATATTAAATATAAAATACCAAAAAATAATTACATTATTTTTTTTTTTTTTTTTTCTTTTCTAGGAAACGACTGCCCGTCTCCCTCTTTATTTTTTATACTGACGTTGCCTAGATCGGGGCTTGGCGGGGGCGGGAGTTGGGGGGTGGGAGTAGGGTTTTTTTTAAAGAAATATTATTTTTTATAATATATATTTAAAATTAATAAATTTAAATTCTTAATTTTTTTTATAAATTTAAGATCTAAGGATTAAAATTAATTGATTAGATCTGACGACTTTCATCTAATCAATAAGGATCCATCTGTCATTAAAAAAAGAATAATACGTAATATACAAGGGCTAACGGTCATTTTATAAAAAAGTTAGCATCATTAGTTATAGTTGACGAAGAGGGGCGATTAAGCTGAATTTTTAAAATACATGGAAGGTGTTTTCGCCTATTTTCAAATTAGAAGGAAAATTTTTATTGAATTTTTAAAATACAAGGGGAAATTTATACAATTTAAACAAAAAAAAAAAAAAACCTAGATAGGTGAAAAATGAGTTTGTAAGTTTGAGTAAATTGAGGGCAGAAGCAATGAGTAGTAGTAATGATGAGTTGCTGACCGAAAAGAAGGGAGACAAACAACTTAGGGCTACATACATTACATAGGTTGTCACATGTTTTGCTTCTTAAAGACTTATTTCTTACCGCTAAACTAAAGCAGCGGTTATAATTGAAATTTTATGCTTTCATCATCCTACTTTCTTCACTAATGCTTTCATTTTTAATTATTGATTATATTATATAATTCATTTCTTCATTCGATATCCATATTCAAATCTATACATTAATAATTCAAACAAAATAATAACAAACTATTATAGAAATAGATATACATTCATATTCATAAAATTTGAATTTTCAATTTTTTAATTATGAGATATCATTTTTACCAATCGATCATCAATACCTGAACCAGCCTTCCATGGGTCACTTGCTTTGTCTTAGTCATAGGAAGCCCATATCATGTTGAACAAATTCCAATCCAGTCCAACTTGGTTTCATCTCATAATATGTGTTCTTTAAATTTTTTTATTCTTTATTTTTGTTTTGAGTGGTCCATTACAAATTACATCATACCATCTTAATGATTTACAACTATAATACTATCGATAACTAATATAAAATATTTATATTTAACTATTAATTACAATAAAAATAGATTGATAATCATTATTAAAGTAAAACATCATCCACATATTGATTGAATTCAAATGCTAACAAAATTCCGTAAAACCCGAAATTCTACTGTACCTTATTATGATTGGATATATAGCGATATGGGATGACAAGTGTTCTGTGAGCATTTTTATGCGGATTCCACAACTTCACAATTAGGATTCCCCTCTAGCAATGATCATCCACAAGGGAGGAAATACACAAACAAGATCATAGTTAATATTAAGTTCTTGCTATTCACAAGATGTCAGTTAACTTATTTTTTTACTCAGTAATCTACACTATGCCATATGGTATCTTTACGCAACTTATTTTAGACGCATTACATCTAAGAATTTTAGACTAACCATTCAAAATTTATTTGATAGATTGTAACACATGTAGAGAAAAAATAAACATAAAAATAGTTCAAAAGTAATTTCTACTAGTATATGTTTGTTTGTCTTACAATAAAAGACTGATCATCGAGTATTTATACTGAAACACTTATTAATTGTACTGTGGACAAAAGAAATTCAAGAGCCATGTGGGCGCACTCAAATATAATATTGGATCAAACTCGATGCTCGGATATATACAGTGAACACCAACTGCATATTTATCATCTGTGTAAAATCATTGGTGCAAGAATCTTGCAAATTTATCCTAAAGTGGGAATGTTACTGGATAAGTTCTTATCCTTTGCTGTGTTTACACATAAGCTCATGAGGATCCAACAACAGAGACTAGTTGAGAAATATCCAGCCCTCTCATTTCAATTTTAACAAATTTTGTCCTAACCCTGATGCTGCATTATCCATTCTCAGATTTTCACACTTTCCTAAAGGAGTTGACATTATAAAAAGTTGGTTCCTTTGATTTGGAGAATATTATTATCACTAATCTGATTATCTGTGTGAACCACACACAAAAATGTGCAGATTCTTTAACATTTTATAGTTCCATTTCTAGCAGTAGCAATGCCCTTTATGCAACTCCATTTGCTGCAATAATGTTAGTTTTTTTCTGTCCAAAAGATAGATAGAATATATCCCAACCTCAATTCCTGCCCCTTCCCCACCTGCAAATGTTATTTTCATCATAGGCAGCAGCAGGCTATTAGAATCCGAATGCATGCCACTGATGATGATCATGTCTTAAATATATGCTGCTGACTGTTTTGGCTGTACGGATATGCACACCATGTGTCAACAACTTGTCCGCACCACAAATTAAAGGGGTCACTTTCAAGAAATCATGAAGCGTTGTTTTCCTTATCCACACAAATATCTTTAAAGCAACTAACTGTATGATTCCCAACTTGAACTGTCAACTGCTCTCTATAAATAACAACCTCTGATTTCACGAATTCAAACATCATTGATCATTTCTTGGTTTTTGAGCACAAGTTGTTTGATTCAGAGTAATGGACAGAGTAAGGGAGTTAGCATCCAAGAAGGCTGCAGTTATCTTCACAAAAAGCTCCTGCTGCATGTGCCACAGCATCAAGGCGTTGTTCTACGATTTAGGAGCTAGCCCGGCTGTGCACGAGCTTGACCATGAGTCCAGAGGCAAGGAGATGGAGTGGGCGTTGAGAGGGCTAGGCTGCAACCCCACCGTCCCGGCTGTGTTTATCGGTGGAGAGTTCGTTGGCTCGGCCAAAGATGTGATCTCCCTCCATGTTGATGGATCTCTGAAGCAAAGGCTCATTAATGCCAAGGCGATTTGGTTTTAGCAACAACCTAAAACTAGTAGCACTAGTATATGCGATCATCATGCTTAGATATATATAGTGCAGTGCAGTGATGAGGGAAGACAGCTACATGCAGTAGTAATCAAGCATGTCAGTTACAAGTGAAGCTTCTAGCTGTGTAATTATGGGCTTTGTCCTGATTTTGTCGACTTTTGTAACCTTGGCTTAAGTCTACTTTTGGTGACTTTTGCTGGAGTAGTGAAATCCTGACTTAATCAAATGTTCTTGTTGGAATTTTTCTCATTCTACCTTCATTTCTTTGTTGACATTTTAAGTAGAAATTGGTGGTGACTTCTTTTAAGATAGGTTACGAGTCAAGTCGATCTAAACATCGAGCATGTTTAAAGTATTGATTACGAGGAGTAGTTTCGTTACAACTACAATGATGAGCTTAATTATTGATTTAATAGCAGTTATGATTACTGAAATCAAATACTTTGAAATTAGGGAGTTTTTTATGATCACGTCTAAAAAAGATTGTTACACTCATCATCTATTACTTATATTTTTTATTTATAAAAAAAGAAGAAATGTATTATGCGCATAACCAAGAGATGAACATGAGATAGCGATATATTATTACATTACATGATGATGTGGATATGATTATTACCGAATTATATGTGCAGCGCACGGTAAGTAGATATTTGGAGGGAAGGCATAGTGGTTATCTTTTTGTCGTCAAAATGATTTTGGGCCTTATTTGGTTAATTCTGCCATGTCTATAGTATCATTTGGGCCTCCGTTTCGAAAAATGGGTTTATTGGAGGCATATCTTTTTCTCTGGGCTTTTTAAACAAATAAAAGTTTTATTTATTTCTTTATTTTTTTGTTGTGAGGATCAAAGATAGGGTGTGACACCCCCTACGTAATTACAATTCTTCTCATAAGAAATAATCATTCAACCTGATAAAATAAAAATTATTTTCACTAGTACAATATATAACCCTCAAAATGACATATGTCGTCAAATTTTTATATTTAATTCTCAACCTTAGTATCTATGAACATAAAGAATGGAGAGAAGTGAAGATTCTTATTTAATACATAAATAATTATACAGCTGGAGCTCCCAATTCAAACATTCCACTGTTGACCCACCTATTAATACTGATGATCGTCTAGTCACTATGGCATATTCCCTGAAAAAAAATACGATGTCAACTCTGTAAGTATAACTAATTAATATATATACATACAGGGCAAGCACTGTATAATACAATCACGCCAACCAAATATTCGTTATATACTACCAACAAATATAAAAAGTAACACATACCTATTATCTTATATCAGTCCACGACGAAACATATGACATTAGAGTTTATTTTCTTAAGGCACTGCTTACCCAAGCTGTAATATATCATTCAATAGTTTTGTCAGTCATCAACATCTCAATTAGTATCATATAATATAAAACACATGATAGCTATCAAATGCGATATCCCCACACCACCCAAGTGTGTGGCAATATCAACACAAGATATCGCAATGAACATGGTATCCTCACACCACCCCATTGTGTAGCTATCAACATAGGATATCTCCCACTACCCCAAATACTCCAGTACCTTTCGCGCCATAGTACCTAGCTTTATGTATTTTTTTGGGTTCATATCATATATCATGTCATCAATTAAATCACCGTAAATCATGGAATAAGCCCCCAGTTAGGTAAGCCATCTTTTCATCTCAATTCACAATATTTCCATCAATATATTCCTTATTTAATTTTATTCAACAACTAATTTTCCATCAATAAGTCTTCGCCCAATCCATTCAACAATCAAATATAATATAACACAATAATTCATCCATCTTTACCATACACAGAATAAAAAAAAAAAAAAAAAAACTCATGACAACAACTTTATAGAATAACTATGTAATCCAACAAAGAATCGACAATTAACGATCCAGTACATAATATATATATATATATATATATATATTATATACACTCAATTTTCTTACACCATAACCTCATGTAAGCATATAACGAAAACTCCACAGAGCAACAGGACAATAAAGATAAATAAACAACAATTCAGAATCAAACATACAACACAAACATAAAATTATAGAGTTAAATTCATTTTTACCCCCTGTGATATGGGAAAATATAAAAAAACCCCTTGTGAAAATTTAAATATAAAAAATCATCCATATGTTATGAGTAAAGACTCGCACTGTCCCCTAGTTAACTTGAGCCTATTTTTTAGGGACAATGACTAAAATACCCTTCCTGGTCAACCTAGTCAATTTTGGTCTATTAAAATATATCTATAATATATTTATAATAAAAAATTAAAATTTTATATAGAAAAACTTATTTTTTTAGTTCGTTAAATATGCTCAATATTAACTTTAGTCCGATAATTATGCTCATTTTTATAAGTCCATTAAGTTTCAAAATTGATTAAATTTAGTCATTCAATAGCCGAAATTTTGATTTTAGATCGAAAAATAACATGGCATGCCAATTGAATATATGT
The DNA here is from genome assembly GCF_000512975.1 of Sesamum indicum. Classification (NCBI taxonomy): domain Eukaryota; kingdom Viridiplantae; phylum Streptophyta; class Magnoliopsida; order Lamiales; family Pedaliaceae; genus Sesamum; species Sesamum indicum. The sequence goes on from NC_026150.1 coordinate 1,082,125, forward strand.
TGGATTTTTTTAGTCCTAAATAGCTTTATAAAATGAGTTGAATGATATATTAGATACAATTATATTATATATATATTATTATAATTTATAAACTAAAATTATTATAATTTATAAACTAAAATTATTATAATTTATAAAATAAATTTATTATTTTTAAAATAATAATCAACCCCCACCCCCGACCTGGCGAAGCCTGTCACCCAGGGTTGAGGAGGCGGGCGACCATACTCTCCCTTCACCGCCATTGTTTAAAATTTATTTTTTAATTAATTTAATTAAAAAATATTATATTAACATATTAAAATAATTATATATTACATACAAAATAATTTTTTATTAAATATATTATTTTGAAATTTATTAAATTATATATAATATTATATATATTACATTAGAGAGAATGGCAAAATTGTGAAAAAAATATACTTTTCAGACCTATAATCTCAATCAAGGCGCGTATACCACAATTCTGACTTCGGGGGTTTTTTTATTTTTTTTTTCTTATCACCGGAGTGTAATTGATACTTTATCTTTCTCAATTTTTTTTTTAATATTATCAATATCATAGGGGGATTCTTGAATTTTCTATGATTATACATATGCCGATATATATAAATTAATTAACTATACTTACTTCCAATATCAAACGATTATGTTAATGCAAGTAGCTACTCAACCCTTTTTTTTATTTTCGCGTTCTGTTTTCATCGCAGCAAAATGTGCGTGTAAATGTGAACTTATGTGTGTCCTTTAGTATGTGAAGTTTGAGAGTCAAGTCAAAAGTGTGAATGTGATATATATATATATATGGAGGGTGGGGAGGGTCTATGATAAGTATGGCGGTAGGGAGTGCCTGCAAAAAGAGCCGCACGTTTAAGTTGTAGAGGGAAAAGTACACGTGGCCATTAATTTCAAACTAAAATTTCATTTCTTTCAAATGTAATTTCAATCCCATATTATAGGTGATCGATTTTACAATATTGATATCTCTTACTTCTCAAAATAACAAAAAATAATTCCACAATTTAATGGTCAAGTGTAAGAACATCATGCTGCAAAGCAAATAGCCAAAAATAATCCCATCACACTATAAGGACTCATCGGAGAACTGAATGTCCAAAGCAGATGTTTCTTTTCATGTTCGAATGTTGTACATAGTTCCATATTTGGTGTGGGCATAAGGAGATAATCCCTAGATTATTGCACTAAATAAATCGCATGGAAGATGAAATTTCATGGTTGAATGAAAAAATCAAGAATATGGCCACCTGTAAAGAATGAGAATATTTACCTTGTGTCGTTGATAGTTTCTTGGATTCTACTACTTTGAAATTGTTGTTTTAATGTTACAAAAGAAGTTGATAATAGTGGGACTAATATTGCAATTTTTCCCGTTTCTTTCCAACTTCACTAAGAGTTAATCGCAAGTGCAGAATACAGATTTTCTGTTCAAAATTTAATTATGAGGTGCTTTTTACACATGACCACTAAATTATGAGATTATCATTATCTATTTTATGAAGTAGGGGATCAATCTTATATAAAAAATTTATATTGTGGGACTAAAGTTATAATTTTTTCCCTACTACTATTTGGATGAAAAGATTAACCAAGTAAATTATACTCCGGAGTGAGTTAAAAATATAATTACAATAAAAAAATAAAGTCCCAGTTCACAAAATTAATATTCAGAATATACATAACAGCTAAATTAGATGTCTCATGTAATAGAAATCATGGAAGACTCGAGTCGACAACAAAAATTTAACATAAGATATGCCCAATCGATATATATCAATCATGCACATATGTTCCAAAATTCGAGGGGTTCCAGAAAGGAAGAACACATTTCAATTTGATGTTGGAGTTGAGGAATTTTGGCTGATTTAAAGAGGAGACAAGTGTGAGATCATAGCTTAGTGTTATTCAGTCATTTCTTACATGGAATATGTTTACTTTTATCACAAGACTTATTATTATTACAAGGGTTCTCATTCGATTTTATCACTTTTGTGGATTCTTCTTGTTTTCCTTCACCTGTTTTTTCTGCACGTTACATGTTTGTTCCTGTCGCTCCATCGACATCTCATTTCAATCACTTAGCAAGAGTGGAACATGTGTTAGATCCTCTTCATCAAACCTTATCCCTCACAATTCAAGAATGAGAGATACATATGCATACATACATACAGTCAATTTAATTAATCATGACATGTGTGCATGTCTCTCTCTCTTCTCGTGAAAGATTTGTTATTCTTGGATGTCTGTCCTATATATATATATATATATATATATGTTGCCTTCTCTTTGTCTTGTAGGTGCCCACAAAATTCCTCCACATCCAAGACCTCAGGAACTCGTTAAAGTCTATAAAAGTTTGGATCCAATAGCTGGGGGGGTACGTACGTTCCCTTCCCCATCTCAACTTCCTACAATTTTCATGTATAACCGTGAGTACTAAATAATCGCGAAAAATCCCGTCTGCTGCATATGTAATTATATTAGTCTTGTGATTCAATTATGTAACTCGAAACATTTATGATTGAAACTACCATGTATACATGTGAAAGGTTATAAATGGTTTGTACGGTATGCATGCAAAGATTGCCACAAGTTGGTGGGCGCGCGCACAACACCAAGATTCACCACCGAAAGCCTTCTTATTCGCGATCTCCCTCCCCGATACACAGAATATATATTTTTTTCACAATTGCAAGAATCTGCACCAAAATTGACCATCCTGCATGAAAATCTACACTTCTTTTACATCATCATGATTCTCTTATTTCCGTTTCCCTTGTAATAACAAGAACAATATGCAACCTCCGTGGTCAACGGTCGCACTACTATGTCTTGTGCCTGAAAATTAATTACCCGTCTCTAAATTTTTTATTATTCTGTATCATTGTTAACTGGTTCAGCATTTTTTGAGATTCGTCTTAATTACAAATACTTGAAAATTATAAAACCGATTGACTGATGTAATCTGCAGCTTCGCATATCATAGGGTCAACAAAATTGTTGCGATGTCCACCGAATTGATTCAAAATGACAAGAATCCGGTGACGATTGTTCAAGTTGTGTGAACTAAAACATTTTAGTATCTTTTTCTTGAAAAAGTACCTTTAGCTGATTTTTTTTGCCCTCCAAGTTGTGTAGAAAGCCCACCTTCTTTTTCAATGTTCTTGCATGGGAAAAGCACCCCCATTCTCTTGTGCTGTTTTTTTTTTCTTATAAATAGAGCCCAAAAACATCCCAGGTTCAGGCAAGCCAATTTTCTTGCCTCCTCAATTTCGCACAGTTTTCGTACTGGAAATTGTGCTAGCTGACGATTTCTTCTTAGTATTGTCAATCAAATCAACCTTAAACGCCTGTACCGTTTTGTCACTTATATAAAGGGGTCGTCGAGGACTGAGAAAATGGAGAAGATTGTGAAACTGGCATCAGAAAATGGAATCTTGATCATGAGCAAGAGCAGTTGCTGCCTGTGCTACGCGGTGCAGATGCTATTCCAAGATCTGGGGGTACACCCTTTGATCTACGAAATAGACCATGATCCTGAGGAGAAGGAAATTGAGAAGGCCCTGGTGAGGATGGGGTGCAGTGGACCAGTGCCGGCGGTGTTCATCGGGGGGAAGCTGGTGGGGTCGACCAATGAGGTGATGTCTCTCCACCTCAGTGGGTCCCTCATTCCCCTCATCACCCCATATCAGGCTTTGTCTAATGTCAAATGATGAGTTTGATGATGATGATGAAGCTGTCTGATGATCACCATCACCTAGTACTGGCTGTTTCTTTATCTTTTTATGTTGTAATGATATGTGTGTACTAGAAGAATAAGATTTGGTGGCTTATCAGTGAGCCAGCTCTGTGTAATTGTTGGCTTAGGACGTTATTACATATATTGTTGTGGATAGCTTAATTTGTACTTAGTCATGTGGCCAATGTAGCTAAATTAGCTATCTCTCAACTACTATCATCAATTGGCTACCTACTCAATCAATTTCGTTATAATTTAATGTATTCTAACTTACTTTTGCCTATTCAATTTGCTCAAACATATAGTTGTAATTAAGGACTGATTACTGATATTTTCTTTGTGTTATTGAGGATTTCAAAATTCATAGTAAAGAGTACTTTGAGTTGGTTTGTCTGAATATTAAATTGTTATATTCAAGGGTTAATCACACTCCTATGTTTTGAATATAATTACACGTAAATTCCATATAATTTAAGAAATTATATCTAAGTAATGAAATAGAGGGTTTACTTGAAATTATATCACATGTTAGGGGGGAAAGATGTAATAATCCCTAAAATAAACCCATAGTTATGCTTAACTTTTGATTGAAGAACATGTTCATTAATTCTCAGACAATGCAATGTTGAGACTGCGAGTGGGAGTGGTCTGAGACTGTTGTTTCCAGACAAATATGCCCTGTACGTAATCTATCACTTTCATCTTAGTATCATAATGGCATCCACCTTCCATCTCAACACCCCCCAATTCCAACCAAACATATTAAATATTAAATATAATAAAACATTAACATCCGACAATTTGCTATTCATTTTTCTTTTTAGTGATCGATTTGACAATTTTTTGCGGTATATTGAAATAACAATTGAGGAAATACCTTATTTTTTAAATTAATTGAATGGTAAGTGACTATAGATATATATAAACCACATAAAAATTAAAATGCATTTATAATAATTAAGTTAGATTTAACAAGACTCAATTGGAATTTTCTTTTTTTAAAGAAAAAAGATCTCTAATGCCGCCACAAATTGGCAATTAAGGATTCACCCCAGTAGGTAGCCCAAAAGGCTTCAAGCCAGATTTCATAAAGAAATGGGGTCACCTGGCTAAAGCGCAGATTTGGACACGGACACAGTGCGACATCTAAATGTATGGCATGAAAGAAGGGGGGAGGAAAGGGTTCATTTCTCTTTATGAAATTCCTAATTGCATAAAGTTTAAGAGAAAAGAAATGGTCCCATGGAATTCAACTGATAAGCAAAAGGTGCTACAAAATTCCAATTCCAAGGAAGGTAAAACACTTGTTAGGTCATAACCCCAACCCAATATTTATATGTTGGGCTCTTCAAATACAAGTTGAATGTTACTCTTTTGAAAATATTTATAGACTTATAAATAGATTTTCGATTTTAATATTTGTCTAAAATCTAATATCCACAAACTTCTATATTTGAATGAGATATTTTGAATAACTTTAACATTCTTTATTTCCTGCTGCATTTACTCTACTTTTATTATTAACATCTTTTCTTTCGTAAATCATTTAAATCAATCGTTTTTTTAAAATTATTCATATAGTTATATTCCTTTTATTTTTCTATCAATTCAAAATTTATAGTGTGAAAGGAAAATAACATTCATGTTCAATTAATTTGGATATAAAATTAATTATTTATGATAGTAAATTCCTTTTTAAATTCAGGTTTCATATATATATATATATATATGGAAATTATATTTTTAATGAAATGTTGGCGTATGAAACTATAACTTATTAAGTTGTCTTTTTCCGCTCATCCGAGTTTAGTTACTTTTACTCTGAAATCGCGTTTTAATGAAATTTGCCCCCCCTCCCTAATGCCCTCAAACTACAATCAACAGAACGACGATTTTAGTTCACATCGGAAGGCACTTTTAAGTTAATTACCACCACAGAGATCCGGTTTCCCGCAAATGTGCCGCAGCCGCCCGCGGTGGAACCCTCGAAGCTTCAACAATCAACAATTGTGACCGTGTCTTGATTTCTTGCGACTTAATTTTTAACGGGTGGACGCAGGTTCTCTGCCTTTAATCACTTCTTCTGATCTGCATAATAATCCGTCAATGGAGGCCCCTGACGCTAATGCTGACGTTGGACGAACCCAGAATCGCGATGATGATAATACTTCGAGACAAGATTTCGGGAAACTGCTTTACGGGTTTGGTTGCATCTTCAAATTTTGTCATTATTTGTTGGTGGGCTTTGCTTTTCTTTTTGAATTAATGAAACAATCTTGTTTTTTCTTTTCCAAAATCGTGTATTAGGTGCGAGCATTATAGGAGAAGGTGCAAGATAAGAGCCCCTTGCTGCAACCAGATTTTCACTTGCCGTCACTGTCACAACGAAGCCACAGTGAGTTTTTTGTGTTGTGCGCCTGTGTATTTGCGTGCGTGCTTTTCTTCTTTGATTAAAACAGGGTTTTTATATTGTGAATTCTTGTGGAATTCTATAGAGTGCCTTGAGCAATCCGAAAGAGAGACACGAGATTGTTCGCCATGATGTTAAGCAAGTAAATTTGCTTCTCTTTTATTTTTAGTTTGCTGGTTGTGAATATTTATGTTTTCTTTTACTATGGTGGTAAACTTTTACTGATGTTGTCTACTTAGGTTGTTTGTGCGGTATGCGGTACAGAACAACAGGTCTAGTATACCATCTGCTCCTCCAATTATTTTGAGTTTTTGGTCATTTTAAGTGTGGTTTTTGTTGGTTTCATTGATGTTTTTTTGATTTCTTTCCTTTTCTATAGGTTTCCAATATCTGTTCGAATTGCAGAGTCAAATTTGGAGAATACTTCTGCGATATATGCAAATTCTATGATGATGATGTAATACCCTCATTATTATATTTTCATGACATAATACAAAAACATGCTCAATGTATTTGCAAAAGAAAAAGAAAGAAAGGAGAGAGAGAGAGAGAGAGAGAGAGAGAGAGAGAGAGAGAGAGAGAGAGAGAGAGAGAGAGAGAGAGAGGAAGATACGTTTAGAAGTAATGCAGGGAGAGCATCTTTTCTTAATCTTTTTTGTTTAGTGACACTGATAGCTTGTTTGATGTGACAGATCACCAAAGAGCAGTTTCATTGTAATGACTGCGGCATTTGTAGGTAAGAGAGCTCTATATTCTCACCACATAGACAACTTTGTATTTTTTACAAAGTAGAGACTTGTGTTTTGTCTAATGCTTGTATTGATGCAATCATGATTCAGAGTTGGCGGGCGAGAAAACTTCTTTCACTGCCCTAAGTGTGGTACGTAGTTTAAATTCTTGTAATATGTAGTGTATGCACAACTAATTTCTTGTACCCGCTGCTTGCACTTTAATATCATTGAATTGAACTTCATGGTTTTGTGTGTGAAATCCTCAAAGACAAGATGTTTAATTAGACTTAAGACATTAAATACGCATTTTCCTTCTTGCTTCCCACTACTTTCTTCGATATGCCTACTCTGTGTTAGGCATTTCTCTACAGAAGCTAAGTAATTAGTTGTTGTCACTGTATATAAAGCTGGCAATGCCTTACCATTGTACTACCAGTGAGATGTGGATCATATTTTGTGGGTAATGCAAGTGTAAATCATGTGCCAAAGCCTGCATGTGATCTCATTGCACTATGAACCATGGGGAGTGCAAGCAAGAATTACCTACCTTGTGCCTTGATGAGTTTTACTTAACTATTGGAAACAAAAACTTTCTCAGCCAACATTGAAACCAATGCTCCTTTTGGTGCGCCACCATAAATAGGAAAAAGGACTAACTTAACTTTGTTCTTCCCCCAGGTTGATATTTCCTAGTATGTCTATTTCTGATTTTGTTAATGTTGGTTGATTATCTGCTTTAAATCCTGAATCCTTGTGGGCATACACATCCCCACATAACATTATCTTTCTGTTGCAGGATCTTGCTATTCAATAGGTCTACGCGATAATCACTTGTGTGTAGAGGACTCAATGAAGAGCCATTGTCCCATCTGTTATGAGGTTTGGTACTTCAACTGCAAATATTGATATCAATATAGTCTTATGTCCTTGGAATAATTTATCTTTGTGCATGCAGTTTCTTTTTGACTCGACCAAACAAACAACGATTCTGAAGTGCGGGCATACAATGCATGTGGAGTGTTATGAGGAGATGTTCAGCCAAAACCAGTAAGTCTGATAGTATCTATTCTTTCCTCTTACCTGAATTAGTTGGCTACTTGGCTCCTTTTCTTATCTTGTTTTGGTTCTTTGAGTAACATTTAAATTTTATGTTCCAATTGTTTTTTCAGATACCGCTGTCCAATCTGCTCCAAATCAGTGTTGAATATGTCTAGAACTTGGGAAAGATTGGATCAGGAGGTATTCTATCATTTTCATGTTCTGCTTACTGGGTGTATATGAGGTTCCCTTCTGCTTTTATAGCTCTATTTTGGTTTCATTCTTTTTGTTGTCTGTAGTTTTCTTCATATTTTTCTGCTCACTGGGCACATGCAATTTATTTGATAATTTGTAACTTTTGTTAGTGAATTTTATAGATTCCACTTGATTTGCATCAAAGATACTTGTTCAAATTCTGGGAGCATGTTTTTCTGCCTGGCACGTTAGAACATTGTGGTGGACCTATTTGTACTTGTTTTCCTTTATAAGTCACACTTATCACTCTTGTGGTTAACATTATGCTTTTTCCTTGGAGGCATTTGACTAACATAATATGTGATTCATAATTCTGCATTGATATTGAGCAGCACTTGATACATGTAATCATTGGAAATAGGGTTAATTACATTGATACACCTGCCTAATACACAAGTTCCTCCGTCATTCATAAAATTACTGGTACACCCTTGGAGGGTGTGTGTGTGTGTGTGCATTAGTGTAATGCACCTCAGAGGGCATGTGTGAAAATTGCACCACTGGTTCAGTGGTGTACTGTAATTTTGCAAAGGGTGTGGGTGTTTGTATAATTAGACCTAACCTTAGGGGTGTCAATGTAATTTACCCCTAGAAATAATTTGTGTCTTTTTCCTTAAAACCAAACTGGACTTTTTGCACATTTTAGGTGAAAGTAGTCTATGAACTTGATCTTCAACTCCTGGCTTATTTTGATATGCACTTGAACTCCCTGCTTCTGATAGTGGAATAAGAAATGGTGTTGATCATGGTTCTTATCACGCAAACCCTTGCTGGGATTTCCAAGATTCTGAGCATTTGAGTTTAAGAAATCTCGTCATCCTTGCTAAACTGGCTACCATCTGTGCAAAGACATAGACCTAATCATGTCACAAGAGACTTATAACTGGAATTTACAAACAAATTTGATTTTACATTCCCATGACTGTCCAAATTACTATGGTCCATTATATTTGAACATGTTTGATTTGGTTCAAACATTCTGGAGAATTCTGCCTGTATAATACAATAATCTGACCAAGTGAGTTTGCATTGTGAAGATGCCTGTGCAAGATATCTGGGATTTAGGCATAAATTGAACCTTGCCAAATGTTTCTCTCCGCTTTCAATTGTTTATTTGTGCACAAGGTATTGATACTATTTTGATTTGCATTACTTGACAGATTGAAGCCACTGCAATGCCCGAGGAATACCGCTATGAAGTAAGTTTGTCAACAAGATTCGTGTCTTCATCGTTTCTCTCCATGAATCTTTGAGCAATTTCAATGTAGTGAATATCAAACAGTCTCCTTTCTGTCACTTGCATTACATCCTTGATGCAATTTATATTACGGATATGACGATAATTGAAGATAACAGAAGTTGAATATAATTTTACAGGTTCAAATACTGTGCAATGATTGCAACAATAGGAGCAAGGCATTTTTTCACATCTTTGGCCACAAGTGCCAGCATTGTAATTCTTACAACACCCGTGTGATAACAAGTGGGGAGAATAATCAAAGATAACTAAATGCGAATTGTTTGCTGCTTCACTTGATTGGCAGATATTGCTACTTCCGCGGAAGCTTTACCGGGTTATCCATCAAAAGATGTTTTCCCAACTATTCTTTGTGTTGCCTGCTTTTGATTAGGTTTGATTTGCTATACACCAGGTATCTCTCGGATATTTAGATGATTATTCTAGCCCACCAGTGACTTGATGACTATTCGGTTATGTAGAAAAATTTGTGATAATTACTTTACAGATACGATGTGTCCACTGGGGTTCTCCAGCTTCTTGTATATATTTATCATTTTGGGTTCTAGTGTGAAAAATAAAATAAAAAATAAAATTCTCTTTGTCTTGACAGAAAATGTAAGTATAGTTTTTATTACATGAATATATCAATTTGGGCAATGATTTTATTTCTTTCTTGTCGAAACGGATAGATGACATGTTATATTCTGGATTCTGGTATTCTGGACACGTGCATTGAAAATTGATGCTAAATACGGGTTTAGGTACAGGAACTCTGCTGACTGCCATATCTTGTGGATGACTTTCCCGCATATTTGTTAGCTAATGAAGTTTTGGCATTTTCCAATACATGGTGATTCGTCTGCTACGTGTGTATATATATGTAGGCTGCATCTTCCATATGTTATCCTTCACTTTTATCTTAATTCAGAGGAATGTTGTTTGTAGAGTTGAAAAGTCTCTGGGTCCCCTGAAACACAAATATCCGTCTTGGTGGAATAGGCATTTTATCTTTCTGATGGAACCATGAAAAAGTGCATTTAAGCAGCTGAAAACGAAATATTTGTCCCACACCCACGCCCACTTTTCCTCTTCATCTTTTATTTTTTGTAAATTATATTGTTATTTTGGTACATGATCAACACTTGTTAGGACGGCCCTCAGGAAGTACAGGTCATTTATCCTCAGGATTTGGTTGTTTCGATTTAAGCAACATAGAGAAAGAAAAGCAGCAGAGGAAATTATGTATGTTTTTTACTTTGATTTCTAAGAGGAACTCTACTCTGGACTTGTGTAGATATGATATAATTGTGAGAGACATTAAATCTATTCTTAGTTGGTTGAATGCAATCTACTGCCACTGCCAGACAAGATTGGGACAGACACTAACACGACCATCATATCCCTTTTCCTTTTCCATTGTTCGTTTAAAAACTCAACAAATATCTTTATATGGGGCTACAAAATCTCTTCTTCACAATTTAAACTGAATCTAGCAGCAGAAAATGGTGAAATCGACCAATCTCAAATGGAAATTAGAAAGAGAAAAAAAACGAGTTATCTGAGAGCAGACATTGTCTTTCTTTTTTGCACTAAATTTATTGTAATTAATTGAAGAGTAATTGCTCCTTTGTTCTTGACTATGATTGAGACTTGGACTTGGACTTGGTTTAAGAAAAATACCATTTTCAGTTGCTGAAGATGAAGGTATTTTTGGTCGTAGTTGAGACTTGTGAAGCACGAAACACAACACAAAATCAAATTGGATTTAGATAGAGACGATTGACAAAAGTTAATAAACTATAAATACATTGTCTCGTCAGCTTCAAACTTCAAAGTTCAAACCCATTATACGTATTTTAATGTTTGATGAATATTCTTGGTTGGTTGGTTGGATGGAAAGCTATCCTATTCATCATACCCAACAAAAACAAATTTACCTTAGATTAAAAATCAAGAAAATAGGGTTCTAGACAATATAATTAATATTCTAATAAATACATACAATGTTCTAGCGTGCTTACTTGTTCTTCTCCTTACAAACCTTTTTTAATAAATAAAGAACACGTGAAAAGTGATAAGGTTGCTTTTCACTTTAGCTGCTGTCTTCTCAAGTTAAGTTCTTGATCATTTCTTCATTAATTACTGCGGGAGTGCAACCCCGGCTAGAAAATGATCACATAGCCAAATTCACTATTTTTCTACTTTTTTCCGGTTTATTTTTTTCTGAAATATCAAGAACGAGAAAAGAAGTAGTATCCAACGCCATGAGTGTAGCCGACCAAGAAAATTACGACTTTGGCGATCGAGGTGGTCGCCTCTGCGATTTCTGCAACGAATCGAAAGCCCTGCTTTACTGCCGGGCTGACTCCGCAAGACTTTGTTTCAACTGCGATAGGGAAGTACACTCCACTAACCCACTCTTCAAGAAACACAACCGCTCCCTTCTCTGCGATTCCTGCAATTCTTCGCCTTCTTCAATTTTCTGCTGCTCTGAGTCCGCCGTGCTTTGTCAGAACTGCGACTGGGAGAACCACAACAACTTTAAGTCTATTCATGACCGAAGACCGATTGAGGGGTTTAATGGGTGCCCTTCTGTGAGTGAGTTGTTGAATTTTCTTGGTTTGGAGGACTTGGGGAAGAAAAGTTTGGTTTTTGGTGGAGGGAACGATGAGGGTTTTCTGGATTTGTTGGTCTGGGAGACTCCTGCGGTTGTGAGTCTTGATGATTTGATTGTTTCGAACAATTCTGTGGATTCTGGGCTTAGTTTTCAGGCTATGGGGGTCCCTCCTTTGCCGAAGGTTTGTGCACTATTTTTGGGCAAAATTTGTTTTCTCAAGATTATGATTTGTGTTTTCCCGTTTTCCAGTAAAAGGGGATGTTGGGATTGTACTTTATGGTTCTTTCTGTACCTTTGGTTTATTTGATGAGAAATGCATTATAAACAGCTGCTCATTGTCGATTGTATAAGGAGGGTTGCATAAGGCTTATATTTTGATTAGCTCTCCGTGTATATCTTGGAGAACTTGTTTGCATTTACAAGTAACTGGATTCCTTTCAGGGTTCCTCTTTTCACAAAAAATTTTAGCTCTGGGTTACATTAGCTTGGTTTTGATCAGTTCTTCTAATTGGATAGATGGTTAGTTATTCCTAGAAGAAAATATTTCATATGTTGTACTTTCGTCTGTTGAAAACTAACAATGTTGGGTAAGGTATCTCCTTTGTTTGATAAATTATGCAACTAGATGATGCTGAGTCTTATGCATTCGACATGGTGGTGGTATCTGTGACGATTCTTTTAGCATTTTTATTTGATTTAGTTAACTTTGTTGTTTTTGAGGATTTCTAGTAGCAGGCTTCTTTATGGAACTTTCAGAACTTATATGCAGACATTGCAGCTGGGATTGCCAGGGCCTTGAACTCTTTTGAATTCTATATATGGCCCAATTTGTTCTATATTGTTTACAAATAACAGCTGCTGTAATCTTCTTGCTGGGCTTGTCCTTGCCTCAATGTTAACCTCCTTCATGATGTTATTCTATCAGAACCGAAATGCAGCATGTGGCAAACACAAAGAAGAAATACTCTGCCAACTTCGGGAGATGGCTAAAGCAGAACCCAACTTTGATGGTTCCATGCAAGAACTTGATCCTGTTGAATTTCAATCACTAGTGCCTGGAAAGTGTCAGTTGAGGGATATCAGTCCAGGCCCTGAAAGTAATGCAGAGCCGATATCAGTTCCTTCATATGAGGTACGGTGCGCCTTTCTTCCTAATTCATGCCATCGTATCAGTTTCTAGTTTTCACCTGTGTGCCTAATTATCCTTTGCGGTTGTACTGAGTAATGATCCTTAGTTCTGGTACTTTTCTCCATTACCACATGTCATAGCATGCATAGAACACCAATTTGAATTTATCACCAATGTGGGAATAGTACAACACCTGACTAAGAAGAGTGTAACTTATGCGAACCACCTGTTGTATGTGTTCTGGTGAACTGACTGCCGCGTCAAGTACCTTTCTCTGAGCCTTTCCAAGTTATCTGCATCACACTTAGGAGCAAGCCATTTATTATATACAGACGAAAATATTGTCTTGTTGGTTCTTGTTTCTATTAGGAAGATTTGCTATTAAAAATTGCCAATACTGTAATTCAGATTGTTGACATTTGATTTTATGTAGTTATTGTAGTACGTAATAAATTCTTTTCTGTGCCTACCATGATGTGTTTTGTGTGTGGGATGGTTTTAACTGATTAAATACAGAAATTACATGAAACTTTCTAATATATGTGCTCGATAGATATAGAAAGTACAAGTGATTTTGGTCTCTACTTGCAGACAAGTACACTTAATTGGTTTGATTTTACTGGTGGGGTTGAAGATAAAGGCTTTCCTTCCACATTTGTCGGAAGCTTCAACGAGATGAACCACTTGGTACCTGACAAGGATTCAGATGTTGGCGACTGTACAGGTATTGCAAATGGTCTCCAAGAAGTTCAATCATCTATTCCTGTCGATTCCAAGTCTTTTCAAGGGCTTCCTATATCCGGAGTACGTGAATTGAACACCCAGGAAAGAGACTCTGCAATCTCACGGTACAAAGAGAAAAGGAAAACTAGAAGGTAAAAGCTTTCATTTACTGTGCCCAATTAATTCTCATTTTCAAGCACTTGTATGACCCATTTCTGCACCATATGTGAATTCTGGTTCTTTCCTCCATCATACCAACCACCCCCACCAAGTTTTTGGAGATTCCTTTGGTCAAGGGATTAGGTTTTGCTTCTTTTGGATTTCAGACATCTTTAAAACTTTGGAAAGGATGGTTTGACTGAAATTCTGAAAATGGGAAAATTTTGCATTGTTATATCTTTATCATAGCTGGTTGCAACTTCAGATTTTATTTTACAACATCTTAGGTACGACAAGCACATTAGATATGAATCAAGGAAAGTTCGTGCAGAAAGTAGGACGAGAATAAAGGGTCGATTTGCGAAGATGGACCGCTAAGAATCTTTGATGCTGGAAATTTGGCAGAAAGTAGGTTAAAGATTTCTCCATATTTTGCAAACATGGAATGAGGAAACTTTACATTCTTTCCGTAGTGGTATGCACTTATGCGGTTTCAATTGTATTGTTTCAATTGGCAAGTTTGTACTAACAGCAGTGAGTAGCCAAACTCTAGTTTAGCCTTGGTCCTAATGTCAAATTTAGGGAGTTGTGAAGACATCTATTTTCTTCTCCCCGCTTTCTCCTTACGAATGTGTATATGGATATGATGAGATATCTGTTGTATGTTTGTAGCATGTAAATGTGTAATTTGTAATTTGCGTTGTCTCATAAATAGTATGTTTCTTGCCTTTCACTAGTCTGCAATAAGCATCAACAAATTGCTTCTTTCACAATAAAGATGCCCACATTTTCAGTTCTTTCCTTCCCTCCTTCAAATATTGTCATTCGGCACTAATTATATGAGCATGTGTACAAGTGTGATTGGTGTATAATTCAAGCAAAAATGACCAATCACACTTGCTTTTTGATTGGTTTGGTTTGGTCAAATTTGTTTTGGATAAGAATTTCCCATCATTTGTGCCCACACATATTCCTACAAGACCAGAAAAGACACTGATTTAGAGAAAAGATTACTGCAGAATCCATCCGTATTTCTGCTTGATAGACGCAACAATCTCTCTTAGCCTATCCAAATAAATTAAGCAATACTACAAAGTCTTGATTTTGATTTCAATGTTATCTCTCACATTCTTTATTCAGTCTGCCATATTTACTTATAGTTACTTAGGTAAATTACAATGAGGTTTGATATAATTACAAATACCTCTCTGTTGTTTGAAAAAGTATAAATACCCCTTGATTTTAACATTCGTCCAACAAAGTGCCTATTCCGTTAGGTTTTCATCCAATTTTTGTGATGAACTGATCAAAATGCCCTTTTGAATTATAAATTATAATTATATATATTTTATAATTTTTTAAAATATTTTTATGAATTAATATTCCCTCTAGATTATTTATTTTACTTACTCTCAAATTTTTCTACATTTTTTTTAAAAAATTCAACAAGGATAAAATAATAATATTCACTTCATCGTCTAGGGCTACATAATTATTTTTCATTTGAGGAGGGTATTTGTAATTTTTCAAACAACTGAGAGATATTTGTAATTATGCCAAACCTAAGAGGAGACCGATGTAATTTTTCCTTATTTATAAGGTGTTAGGAAATGGATCGGGTTAAGATGGATAACAGGTGGAATATGAAGGCGATAAAAGACACACGAATTTGTTAACCCAGTTTGGATATAAATCCTACGTCTGGGGGCGATACCAAGCCAGGAGAAAACACTCAAAGAGGAGGAAAATTGAGGAGTACAACACACACACACTTGTATGCAAGTCTTCACCACACGTGAAAGACAACACTCACCCTCGTCTCAACTCTTTCTTTTCTCTCTACTCTATTCTACTTTGCTCTATGAAACAATGCTAATAAGAGTAGTATATATAGCCATGACTTATCCTTTTTCCAACTCAACTTGGGAATTCTAAGTTGAATCAGGTTATCCTTTTCTTCTTCAAATCAATCTTCACAACTTAACAATCTCCCACTTGAAGATTGATTAGCTTTTCTCCACTTCTTTCTTGGTACCGCCGGGTTTGTCCACTCTAGTCATCAAGGCCAGTCGAAGCCGTACACAGCTTCAACTTCTCCATCGCAACCGCCTTGGTCAGCATGTCCGCAGGATTCTTTTCTCCTTGGATCTTCTCCAGCTGCAGTGCCTTCTTCTCCAGAAGTTGTCGGATGAAATGGTACTTGATCTCGATGTGCTTTGTCCGCGAATGGAACGCGGGATTCTTTGCCAGATGGATCGCACTCTGGCTATCGCTATGAAGAATCACATCTGCCTGAGGTTTCCCTAATTCACCCAACAAGTGTTGCAGCCAAATGAGCTCCTTAGCTGCCTCAGTAACTGCCACGTACTCAGCTTCCGTCGTGGACAGTGTGACAACCTTCTGCAACTTTGAGACCCAGGATACGGCTGTACCGCCATATGTGAACACGTACCCTGTAGTGCTCCTCCTTTTGTCATAGTCACTCCCTGCAAAATCAGCGTCAACAAACCCAAACAAGGTAAGCTTGCCCTTACCAAACACCAATGCTCGGTCCTTAGTACCCCTCAGGTACCTAAGAATCCATTTCACAGCTTCCCAGTGCATCACTCCTGGATTGCTCATAAAACGGCTAACTACTCCCACTGCATGTGCTATATCCGGTCGAGTACAGATCATAGCATACATCAGGCTCCCAATTGCTGAGGCATACGGTGTGACTCTCATCTTTGCACGTTCGGAGTCAGTCTGGGGCGAATCACTGTTGGATAGTTTGAACTGATTTCCCAATGGCGTTCCAACCGGTTTTGCATTTTCCATCTTGAATCTGCATAATACCTTCTCAATATAATCAGATTGAGATAACCATAATTTACCAATACCTTTGTCCCTTGTGATTTTCATGCCCAATATCTGTCTTGCTTCGCCAAGATCTTTCATGTCAAACTTCCTCGATAACTGATCCTTGAGCCTATTGATCTCCTTGACATTTGATCCTGCTATCAACATGTCATCAACATACAGGAGTAGAATGATAAAAAACTCATCGAACCTCTTCACGTAGCAGCAATGATCAGCATTGCATCTAGAGAAACCTATCTCTAGCATGAAGTTGTCAAACTTCCTGTACCACTGCCGCGGAGCCTGTTTCAATCCATACAGGCTTTTCTTCAGGCGACACACCTGCTGATCATCTCCATTATACCCCTCTGGTTGTACCATGTATATCTCCTCCTCAAGATCCCCGTGTAGGAAGGCTGTCTTTACATCCATCTGTTGTAACTCCAAGTTCTCTGCCGCTACCATGCTCAACACAAGACGAATAGTAGTTAACTTGACAACAGGTGTAAAAACATCAGTAAAGTCAATACCGTATCTTTGTTGGAATCCCTTTACTACGAGTCTTGCCTTGTACCGCTTCTTCCCGTCTGATTCTTCCTTAACCCGATAGACCCATCTGTTCTGTAGGGCCTTCTTTCCTTTTGGGAGCTGACACAATTCCCATGTGTTGTTTTTCTTCAACGAGTTCATCTCGTCGTTCATCGCAAGCTCCCACTTGCTCTTGTGGACATCATTGACTGCCTCTGCGTAACATTCGGGTTCTCCACAATCAGACAAAAGCAAGTAATAAAGAGAGGGGGAGTACCTATCTGGGGCCCTTCTCAGCCTCGGTTCTCGACCCAGTGCCAAGGGTGTGCTGCTTTCAGTAATCGGTTCCTCCGATACTGGTTCTGGCTCTATCTCCGTTTGTTCGGTTTCGTCCGTCTGAACTCCCACTGAATCCGTATCTGCTGGTCTCATGATCCCGGAATTTGAAATATCGAGATCAACAAATTCCCTTTCCTTCTTGTCATCGTCCGGGCTTACCTTCCTGTCGTTGTACATTACATCCTCATTGAATATAACATTCCTACTACGAATTATTTTCCGGTTTTGATCATCCCAGAATCTATACCCAAATTCGTCAGTCCCATACCCAATGAATGTACATTTAATCGACTTAGCATCCAGCTTAGTCCGATCATCGTTCAAAATATAGGCTGAACAACCAAACGTACGTAAGAAAGAAAGATCCACTTTCTTACCACTCCATACCTCTTCTGGTATCCTGTTGTTCAACGGGACAGAAGGCCCTCGATTGATCAAGAAAGCAGCCGTGTTGACTGCATCTGCCCAAAACATCTTTGGTAGTCCGCTCTTCAATCGCATGCATCTCGCACGCTCATTCAGTGTTCTGTTCATCCTCTCAGCAACGCCATTTTGCTGAGGTGTCCCCGGGATTGTTTTCTGCATTCGGATTCCATGGTCGGCGCAGTAATTCTTGATACCTTCACTGTTGTACTCGCCACCGTTATCCGATCTGAGACATTTCACTTGTAGACCTGTCTCATTTTCCACTAGTGCCCTCCATCTCCTGAATGTATCAAAGGCATCAGATTTTCTTTTTAAGAAATACACCCATACCTTTCTAGTGGAGTCATCGACGAATGTCATGTAGTACGTTGATCCACCAAGAGATGACACTGGTGCTGGCCCCCACAAATCGGTGTGAACAAGCTCCAACTTTTCTTTCCTCGGAGTTCTTCCTGTGGTCAAGAAGCTCACCCGCTTCTGCTTTCCGAACACGCAGTGTTCACAATGACCCACCTCCACCGATTTTAACTCGGGCAACCGTCCTTTCGACTTCAGCACGTTCATTCCTTTCTCGCTCATGTGGCCCAAGCGATTGTGCCACAGGTTAGCCTGCGATACAGTTCCTGCAAAGGGGATGTTTGAACTGGATCCTCCCGCCATGTAGAGCGTTCCCGACTTTAGTCCTCGAGCCAAAGTCATTGCTCCCCGACTGATCTTCCACTTCGCGTCTCCAAACGTCGTGTGGAATCCATCACTATCCAGCTGTCCGACTGAGATCAAGTTCCTTTTCAGTCCTGGTATGTGTCTCACATCATGTAGGGTCCAGCATGACCCATTCGTTGATTTGATCCGCACATCTCCCTTTCCTACAATCTTGAGGGGTTTGTTATCTGCAAGATAAACTAAGCCAAAATCACCTGAGGTGTATGGCTCCATGATGTCTTTGTTGCTGCATGAGTGGAATGAGGCCCCTGAATCCACAACCCAATCATCGGAAGAACTGCTCACACTCAACAAGAGTGCATCCGTGATCTCCTCCGTCGCGGCATTCGCTGTCCGGCCCTCCTTTTCCTTCTTTGGCGCCCGACATTCGCTTTTCATGTGTCCGGGCTTCTCGCAGTTCCAGCACACCATCTCCTTCTTGCCCTTGTTCTTCCCCCTGGACCTTGACCTTGACCTTCCACGGTATTTACCCCGTGTGTCAGGTCTCCCTCTGGACTCTGTATGTAGTGCAGAGCCAGATGATCCACCCGTTTGCTTTCTACGGGTTTCCTCGTTCAACATCATGTCTCTGATGTTGTCGAACTTCATCTTCTCCTTCCCAGACGAAGTGCTCACTGAAGTAACAACCACATCCCAACTGTCAGGTAAAGATGAAAGCAAAATTAACGCTTTTACCTCATCGTCAAACACGATATCCACAGACGCCAGCTGTGTCGTGAGTTGGTTGAAGTCATTGAGGTGATCGGCCACCGACTTCCTCTCCTCCATCTGCAACCTGAATAGTTTTTTCATCAGCCTTGTTCTGTTCATTGCTGAGGGTTTCTCGTACATATCGGCAAGAGTCTGTAGAACTTCCTTCGTGCTCTTTGCTCCCATGATAGGCGCAACCTGAATAGTTTTTTCATCAGCATAACCTTGTTCATTGCTGAGGGTTTCTCGTACATATCGGCAAGAGTCTGTAGAACTTCCTTCGTGCTCTTTGCTCCCTTCACATGATAGGCGACATTCCGAGAGAGTGACAGGATTATTGCGCTCATCGCCTTTCGATCGAGCACCTTCCATTCTTCATCACTCGTCTTCTCGGACTTCTCTGCAAGTGGTTCGTACAGGTCCTTCCCGTACAGGTAGGCCTCCATCTGCATACGCCAAAACCCAAAGTCGGAACCATTGAACCGTTCGACTGGAAACTTTCCCTCCATCTTAACTCCTTGAACCAGGCTCTTGATACCAGTTGTTAGGAAATGGATCGGGTTAAGATGGATAACAGGTGGAATATGAAGGCGATAAAAGACACACGAATTTGTTAACCCAGTTTGGATATAAATCCTACGTCTGGGGGCGATACCAAGCCAGGAGAAAACACTCAAAGAGGAGGAAAATTGAGGAGTACAACACACACACACTTGTATGCAAGTCTTCACCACACGTGAAAGACAACACTCACCCTCGTCTCAACTCTTTCTTTTCTCTCTACTCTATTCTACTTTGCTCTATGAAACAATGCTAATAAGAGTAGTATATATAGCCATGACTTATCCTTTTTCCAACTCAACTTGGGAATTCTAAGTTGAATCAGGTTATCCTTTTCTTCTTCAAATCAATCTTCACAACTTAACATAAGGTAATGTCCAGCACAGTAAAAAGAGGCAATTAAGGTACATGCACCATTAATGAATGAACTTGAACAGGTTTATCTATGGATACATATATCTCGAGTCAATGAAACAGAGTCCTACATGATCAGAACAGACATGCCACGAGTTAGTGAATTGCTGTCTTTGCATCTACTTGCAAACCTCGCCCAGTTTCTTCTCATTTTTTGGGCTGCAGAAGCCAGTCGGCTGAGCATGAAGCTCATTCACCTGGACGCTGTAGAGTGGCCATTCTATTCTGGAAGCATCACCAGGAGCCAAAGAATCAGGCTCCTGGTTCGGTCAGCATCAGCATATGATTCGTCCGAAGATGGATAACAAAGGCGTGATTTACATAGCTCCAGTCCGAATGGGGATGTTTGCACCACCTTGTTCCCCTTACTACAAGTAATTCCTGTACCTTGACACGGCCAGCAACCTCACATGGACTCAACGCGAGGACTGCCGGGAAATGGGCCACGGTTCTTGTTTCTGTCAAGTGCCTCCTCTTTTTCTGGCCAGCCACTCGGAGACATACTGTCCTCTGCCATGTGGCAGGCATGCGCTTTGATTTCCAGGGCAGTGCATTAATGATGCATGCGCCTATGTACTTGAGTATGAGATGGGTCCATGACATTAGGATTTCTGGCTCATGAATCTTCACATTTGAATCCGAGGAGAAGAGCAAAACCGAGACAACAAAAGATGTAGTCTTCGGCTGTGGCATCGAGAACCAAGGTTCTGCATAGTCCTCAAAGACAATGTTGTTTGGCAGGTAACTTTGCCCTGGGAGATGGGAAATTATCGTTTCTAAAGCAGGAATAGTCTCTTACTCAAGGTCGGTTGTCATATTGGCTCCCACCGCGAGACGCAGCTCATAACTCCACCATTTTCCTCCTGTTTGGTGGTTTTATTCAACAAAGTAAAGGCCTCAAAGCTACGACACTGTTAGCATACCCGGACATGCCCTCTTATTTCGTAGTGTGATAGGCACAAGTGTTGCTCAAAGGAACAACGGTCAAGGTGGCTGCATTTTGGACTCGAGAAGTACGCTTTACATGATGCCACCACCCGTCTACGAGAAGCTGAAAGAAATTCTGGTCAAGAATCATTTCTTGAGGTAAAAAGAAACAGGAAATCAAGGATTCTGAGTCTTTATTATCTGTTCCCAACAAAAACATTACTGAAAGACCTTAAAACATCAGTTTCCATCTGCAGGATGCTAATCTCGTGGTTTCATCTCAGGTAGGATATATAGTTGACAGGACAAGATTTGGTAGAAATTACATATGTCTGGGCATAATTGGAGCTTTACATACAGCAGGCAAACAAACGTTTCGTATTCGAGACACGAACTGTATTTTGGTCAAGATTCTCCTGGTGCTCAGTTTACTGTCTGAACTAGGAATTACATAGACTTCTCAAATGAGTGCTGAGATCAAGTATCAGTATGCTTATATCAGTTCGTTTTTGGTATCAAAGGCTCTGTGCAAGTCTATATATATCTTTAACCCTACCTTGGAAAACATGTTATATTACTCGCATCAAATCAGAAATATAGAGATTGGATGAGACCAAGTTTTCCATTTCTTTTCTCGAAAACATCACTAATGAAAAACTGAATCTGCTTTACTATTAATCATCTTTTTAGGAAAATAATTTGGTTCTTGCTAATGCAGAATTTTGTGGTACCAATTATCAGCATACCTCTATAAAGACGGCTACATGGAAGGAGTGAAACAGAAAGTTTGAGAGGAAAAACCACCAGCAGGAGCCCTGATGGTAGTTGCTCTACGTATTTTGCTTCTGCTATTCCAAACACATGGTGTGACAGGGAAAATGAGAGGGATAACACTACCACTTATCCACCCGGAATCCCCTGAGTCACCGATTTTTAAGATCAACCAAACTAATGAACAGAGAATTCAGGGACTAATATATCAATCCCATGCTCGAGTTGCTGGCTACTTTCTTACTGATGTATCATCAATAACCCAAAGTACGTTTCCATACAGTGTAAATCCTGATTTGGTGCGTCCACAAGTTGGTATACAATTTCCTTACTATTACATGGTAAAAAATTGGCATTGGCACTTTTACAGTCAGACCTCCTTATCCATCGTTCAAGTCATACTTCTTGTATATGGACGCCGGTAGTGATTTGTTGTGGATTCAGTGTGAGGGATGCAGGGCTCCTGGCGGCAGATGTTTCAATCAGGAAGGACCTGTTTACCCAAATAGTCTGTCGGGCTCGTATTATCCCCTCCCTTGTAAGAAACATAAGCTGTGCCCGCCAAACCAGTGCATCAATGCTTCATGCTCATATAACATTAAGTATTTAGACAATACCTCCTCGTCTGGCATTCTGGCGACTGAAAACTTCGTATTCAACTCAACTTTTGGAAAAATGGAGGTTCTGAAGAACCTGGTATATGGTTGTGGAATTGATAACAGGAAAAATTATGGTAATAATAGCAATCAAATTGCAGGAATTATGGGTCTTGGATGGGGTTCATATTCTATTTTCAGTCAAGCTAACTCTCTGACAGAAAGTAGATTTTCGTACTGTCTTCCAGCAATCAGCAAATACACTCAGAAGTGGCCTAATACATATTTAAGATTTGGCAATGATGCAGTTAAACAGTCAAGTTCAAGCACCACACCTTTACTCCGTATTAACGATCAAAAAGTTTATCATGTTGTTTTACAAGGCATTAGCGTCAACAGCAAGACGCTGAACGTTTCTGATCGAGATTTCAGATTGAGAGGCGATGGCTCTGGTGGCTGCATAATAGACTCCGGCACTCCATTCTCCAGACTCATAAAACCGGCTTATGTAGTACTGGAAAAGACACTGAAGAGGTACTTCTGGGGCCAAAGAAACTTGGAGCTCTGCTATGAGCGCAAAAACGCCCAAGGGTTTAAAAACCTTCCTAGCATGACTTTTCATTTAAAAAATGCTGATCTTGTGGTTCTGCCAGAAGCACTGTTTCTTGTCATGGATAAGATTAGCTCAGTCAAAGGCGAATACATTTGCTTGGCAATTCTTCCAAGTGATTTTATTAGTGTAATAGGATCATACCAGCAGACCAACCAACGTCTCATATATAACACAAAACAACAGCAGCTGCTTTTCAGCCCGGAGAATTGCTCAAAAGATGCTTAAGTTGTGTTGGAAATATTAGAAGAAAGCAAGCTAAAGATGGAGTCAGATGAGTTACAGACAACAGAACAAGACAGAGAAGAAGAAGGAAGAAGACGCGCATTTTGTTACGTCTTTATTAGTTAGGAGTGCTGAGTTGTAAGCCACTTGGCGCTGATGTGGCTCTCCAATTAGTTTTAGTCTGTTGCTGGTTTGTTAATTTTCTGTTCATCGTTTTCCTTCCCCTGTATTTAAAGACCTTGTACAGAGCATTGCTGGGTGTGAGAATCAAATGCAAATTCACTGTGATATGGCTTCAATTCGCTGCTATTTGTGTTCTTCTTCATTTTATTTTCTTATCAAGTTCTGTATTCTTCTCTAGTTTGCATTGATTTGCACGAGGGTTCATTCAGAATATAAACGTGAAGATTATATTATCGAACAACGATGAAGAACCTATGGCATTCCCATATAGAAACGTAATAAACGAACAAGAGGTTGTCTGCTGAGGTATCCTGTTGTCTATCAGAAGTCAACCTGAACCGTGTTACAGTCGGCAAATAGGAATGGAATTGCTTCTGCATTTACTCTGTTAAGCATCGTATCGAAACCATGTTGCTCAGTTAAACATCACACCTCTGTCATATATAAATGATCATATGGTCAGCTACAAAAGATGCAATTGATAATCTATAAAGTCTATTGCCATTTATGAGAACTCTATCTACATAGTATCTGTACACTGCTGATGACTTACATTTTGGATTAGTTCATATTAGAACCAAGATATGGTAGAATTAGCTATGTCCATATCCATTTGTGCAATCGTCAATCTCCATCTAATGTCCAACCCGATTAAATAGTCAAGAACCTTGTTCTTTTTAGCTGTAAAAGAACTGAAGATCTTGAGGTATTCAATTATACAACTCCGGAAAGTGATGGCGAAAGTACTTCCATCACTGCATCTTTACTCCTCGGTTGCCGTGTTTCTACTATATAGTGGTCATGGAAACTCAATGGCCTGAGCCTAAGATTAACCTGTCCAGATTCACCTTTGTCACAGAGTACATTCTCTTACAAAAGAACTGAAATGCTATCGAAATCTCATGCTGCTGACTTAGACAACCTTTCATCTCAGGGCCTTCAAGAAATCCATTTTGAAGAACGGGTCAGAAAATGGACTAAAGGAAAGTGCGCGTTTTCCAAACAAAAAAGTTACGAGGAACTTGGTACAGATTTCTGCATCCACTTTTTGGAGCAACTCAATGTGTAGATAGCTTAGGAGATAAGCATCCATCTCATCCATTAATTGCAGATTGAAGTGCTGCATTATATGTTATTTAGAGATGGAAAAGACCACTAAATAACCATTATGTCAGTGCAATTATAAGAGGAGCTCGAGACGCAGAAGAGATAAACATGCAAATCCAACTCTTTAGTTTGCAATGTCAAAAATACCAACTTTCTTGTTACTGTGTTCCCTTGCTAACTTAATACTTATACTAAACGGAGTCTTCGTAAACTCCAATGGTTTAGCACTCAGATTGATCCATCCGGACTCGCCAGAATCGCCTCTTTTCCAAAGTAATCTGTCCCACGAAGAACGAGTCAAAAGGTTAGCATCCCAGTCTGATTTACGTACTAATCACCTCACGGCAACATCATCATCAATTATCATGGGACAGATTGATGTGCAACTCTTTCATTACATTGTCAAAGTTGGAATCGGTACATTCAAATCCAAACCACAGTACAAAGAGTACCACTTAGAAATGGACACCGGGAGCAACCTAGTATGGATCCAATGTGAAGGCTGCACTAAATGCTTTAAGCAAACACCAAAGCCATTTCCCAAAGAAAAATCCTCATCTTTTCACCCTATTCTCATAAAAAACATGCCTATGACCTACGAGTGTGGGTACGAAGACGGAGCAAGCACCCGTGGTGTAATGGCCAGAGAAACATTTTACCTCAGATCAAATTCGAGCGGATTGGCAACAGTCAAGAAATTAGAATTTGGTTGTGGTTTGTACAATAATATGCAGTACGGAAACTATAGAAACAACAAGATTGCAGGAATACTGGGTCTGGGATGGGATGATCCATCGTTCGCTAAACAGCTCAGCTCCCACAGCAAAGGCAAATTCTCCTACTGCCTGCCTGTTGTGTCAAAGAAAACACCAAGCACATATCTGAGATTTGGCGACGATATAGCCCTGTCCAAGAATTCCAGAAGCACCCCATTGTACAGAACAAACATAAGCAGCTCTTATCGCGTAGACGTCCAAGGAATTAGCCTCAACAAAAGTAGGCTGAAAATCAACCCAAAAGTGTTTGAATTCAAGAATAACGGCAGCTCAGGCGGGTGCATAATCGACTCAGGCACGCCATATTCAAGAATCATAACACCTGCATTCGACATATTGAAACTAGAGCTCGAAAAATACTTTTCCAGATTCAAGAACTTAAAGAGAATAAAAGCTAATTTGGGCTTGGACTTATGCTACGAGAGGATCAAGCCTGAAGGGTTCAACAATCTTCCTGATCTTACTTTTCACTTAGGTGGATCACAGGCAGACTTTGTCATGAAGCCTGAGGCAGTTTTTGAGGTGGTTCCTCCATCATCTCGTCCCATAAAGTCTCGTGAATACTTTTGTTTGGCGATGGTTAAGAACAAGAAGATGTCCATCCTAGGTTCTCATCAGCAAACAAATCAAAGGATCATACATGATACCATGAATAAGCGGCTACTCTTTTATCAGGAGGATTGTTCTAAAAATCCATGACATAGTTTTAGACAGCTATGATTGAGATTTTGAGCAAGTGAATTTTCATTCTAGCTAGGTGCATGGTAGCATTCCTGTCTGAAAGAGTGATGCAGTGCTGCAACTATATAAGTTGTGTTCATTAAATTACAGTCAAGAATCTTTATTGTCTGAGGAATTAAATCTCTTTGAGAAGATCACTTTGTTCATGCAAGTTGGAACATCAAGAAGACCATATTCCTCATGTTTTCTTACAAATTCATCAATCATAAGAATAACGACAAGGATTTAACGAGGTTCGGCAACGTGCCTACGTCATCACTCCGCTCCACCCCAACATCTGTCCTTTATTTGGTATATGAGTCATACCTAACAAATGCAATTATCAAAACCTAATTAAGGGGTTTTTAATTTTATTATTCATTTGTTACACATACCCTTTCTTAGAAAAAATCCCATCTACTTTTTAATGAATTAATCCCACATATCTTTCATAAAGAGATGTGATTAATTTATCATCATACTTATTAAGATTTCCCAATTTTATATCTCCTTCATTTTCATTACTACGTCTTAATTAATTTTCTTAATTATACAAAATAATATTGTAATTAAGATCTATTGTTTATCTACGTACCCTTTGCTTCAAAATATTAGCTACTTTTTCTCCCTCTAATTGTAGAAATGGTAAAGAGACAAAAGATGAAGACGCGGCCACACGTTAATATATGTTGGTGGAACTAAAATTAGCCCATAAACCTTAAGGGCAAGTGGTTCACCCTAACCAAATATTAACAAAAAGACAACTCCACCCTACCAATTGGACTAAAGCAACCTCACTAAAGACAAAATAAAGTAAAATAAAATATCTACTCTCTCCTCCTATCAACTTTTTTGTAATTATATATACGTAAATTTTTTATAATTTAAAAAATTACATATAGTACCTATCATGTTAATTTTTTTCTATCAAATAAATAGATCTAAAAAATTACTAAATTTAATTGCTGATTTTAGCAAAAAAGTTAAATGCATATTCATATTGACCCCCAACTGACTTGTTACTCACTTATTACAAGTCAAACAAATCTTTTCTAATTAAAATATTCTTATAAAAGTGAAGGTGTACCTCTTTATATTCATATCGTGTGAAGATATATAAGGATAGTTTGATCATATGATTTTTCAGACCACAAAAATATAATGTGTAATTGTACTAAATATCAGGAGAGGACGGTGTAATCATAAAAAATAAATAAAAAAGTTCAAGAAGTCACCAAACAACTCCCAAAATATACACTAATTGTTTGTTTGGGTGGCGTTTTTCCTCGTGCGTTGGCAAATTACAATTTTAAGTTGTCACGATTCACAAGTAATGCACAATTATGTCATTCACTATATGCGGTACATTACTTTCCAATTCATAATATCAAATCAATTTTTGTATTTTGAAAAAATAGTACTTCCGGAATTTACAAGCCGCTTAAACTTTTCATATTTATAATCAATCAATATGAAATATTTACATACATCATCAAATCAATCGAATTGTGGGACTTATGTGGTTAATTATATTAATTTATTTAAATAATAACGATGCCAATTGATAAAAGTAGGACACAGCTATAAATGGATACCATATTTTGAGGGTCAAATGCCTAATATGGAAATAGTAATACCTTTACCAACCAACGAGTCCGAAATCAATTAATCATAAACCCTAAAGTTTGAAGAATTGAGATCTTCAATTCAAGTTTCACCAAAAATACAGCTATTCGTATACTGCGCATATTAGCCTCATTCATGAACTTATAATGATCAATGATTTATTAGTTACCTTATATGAACAATCATCCACGTACAGACAAATAGACGTACTTACTCAATTTTTTTTTTTTTTAAATTTCCAAAAAGTCTCGAAGGATTAGTTCTTACAAAATGTGGTGGGAGATAATGTCGTGGAAAATATTTGACCTATATTCCATGACTAGGTAGCTAGGTAAGAACGTGGACAAGGGATGATATATTTCAAGAACACACAACGTGCATGATTTGTTCCAAGATTGAGACTTTGATGCATTCTTGACCACCTTATGGAGATAATTCCCTAACTAGCTAAACGTCATTATATCTTCCAAATTAGAAAGATTATGGACATGTATAGCTAGCCCGAGTTGTAAATCAATTATTAGCCATCGCTGACAACCATAAAAAAAAATGATTGCCTAAGAGGGTCATTGTGTGAAAATTTGGTTCTTTCAATTTTTTCTTAAATGCATGCACTAAAACGACCCAAGGCCATAATCATCAACCCTTAATAACTCAATCATTGCTGCAAAAAATTCAATTTTTTTGCAAACAAGCTTTTCACCAAATCCTAGAAAACTTCTCCCAAAAATGAATATTATTTGTGTTTCTTTCTTTGGGTTTTTCCCTATTTTTCACGTATATTCCCTAATAATCTATACCTATCTGCGTATCGTTTCTTGATCATCTTTCGATAGTTATTAATTTGACAGCATATCATATTGTAAAATAATATTAATGATTAAAAAAATAAATACTAATTATTATTTGTTATATTTAAATTAATAATTTTAATTACTAAAAATGCCTACAGAAAAGTTAAGCTAAACTTGATTGGCCTCACATGATTGAATTTAGGATTGATTTCGTTCTAAAAAGGTAAAAATTACATTCTTTTTTAAAAAAAATTGAAATTACACATCTACCCCTACACAAATTTTGAATTTACGCATAAATATATGTGTGCGTGGAATTAAGTAAACAATAATGGAGGAGGAAATGACGAAAAAGGGTTTTAATGTGTGTATGGTATGGAATGTAGCATGAAAAAATTGGAGTAGAGTGCAAACAAGAGGATATGTGCATGAAGAAAAGGCATATTAAAGGTAAAGGCTAGGCGTGTCAAATGTGGGAGTCAGTTTAAACTTTAAAGAAGAAATAAAGAAACGTAACGGCATTGGGGTCCCTACCCACAAATTACAGCCCTCCATTCTCTCTACTTTAAACAATCTCACCCGTCAATTCCCCTTTTTTTGTCTTCTTCATCCCATAAATTTTCTTTCTTCACGAAATAGACCAGCCTGCCTCTCATTCACCCAAATCAATCATATGATAAGTATGATGTTTTATAATTTGAATTGTATATTAATTATACGATATATTTCATATAATTAATTCAAGCTCAGTTAAATTCGATTTGTGTTAGAATTTTCCGCTCTAGAGCGGCTTAATTACTCCCATGAATCCTTGGGCTGGCTGCTCGTGCACACATCAAATAAAGGAGATAATTTACTCAAACATTCCATGCAATTATGTAGTGAGAATGAAGGGTAGTTGAAGTTGTGTTGTAACCCAAATAATATTGTAGAGTTTTCTCAATTTTAAAATCATTTCAAAAATTTTGTAAAGCAAAGGATTAAAAGTGTTGAACTCGTAGCTTACAGAATTAAAATTGTAATTTCGCCGCGGACTTAGGTTCTTTCATTCTTTTAAATTTATTGATTGAGAATTATATAAATCCAACACCTTTTTCTTAACTTTGTAGCTAGATTTTCAGAATATGTATGTAATCTGGCGCTCATCAAGAAAGAAGGTTACATACTCAAACAACACAAAACGTAAAAATATATATATATAATATATGTGGGTGTGGGTGTGAAGCTTTTTCAGTTAAAAATTGAACAGTAATGAGACAGCTGCAAGCCAAACCATCAAATCATAGGGTGCTACTGTTGTTTTGAGGGCTATATAAAGCGGTGAAGATTTGTTGAATTCCAGCAAATTAAACAACATTAACCAAAGAACTTCACTATACTGCCAACATCAACAATAAGAAGATGCCAATTCTTTCTACACTTCACATCGCCAATGCTTTCGGCATTCTTGGTACATTTTCCATCCATCCCTCTAATTCATTTCTTTCTTTAATCATCTATCCATATTTAACTGCTCAATTTCTTGTTTCTTATTGATTGCAGGCAATATAGTGTCGTTCTTGGTTTACTTGGCACCGCTGTAAGTTTGATGTTATATTTATGTATATATGTGTGTATAATTAAATTCAAATTATTATATATAGTTGGGGTGCATGGGTGTTGCAGGCCCACATTTTACAGGATATGGAAGAAGAAATCGACGGAGGGGTTTCAAGCAATCCCTTATTCAGTGGCATTGTTCAGTGCTATGCTCTATTTATATTACGCATTTTTGAAGCAAAATTCAATCATCCTCATCACAATCAACACCATCGGATGCGTCACTGAAATTGCGTATCTAACCGTGTACATGATCTACGCAACCAAAGTATCCCGAGTACGTAATTAATTCTAATCTTGATCAAATTCATTTTAATTAATTATTTATATATATATATACAACTTTGTATATATATTAATTGAATCATATATATATATAGAGAGAGAGAGAGAGAGTAAAGCTATATAATTTGTAATTTTGGAAAGTTTTATTTTGATAATGTGCAGGTTTCTACTACCAGACTGCTGTTTTTGTTCAATGTATCATTACTAGGAGTTGTGATTGGTGCTACATATTTGCTTGCTAGAGGGCATCAAAGAGTGACGGCCGTTGGATGGATCTGTGCTGCCTTCTCCGTCAGCGTTTTTGCTGCTCCGCTTGCCATCATCGTACGTAATTATATATATATTTCAATTTTGAATTATTTTTTCCTATAATTTTTAATCATATAATATATATATATATATATATATGGGTCGAGTTCATGATGTGAATTGAATGAATACAGAGACGGGTTATACGTACGAAAAGTGTGGAGTTTATGCCATTCTACCTCTCATTTTTCCTCACTATATGCGCTGTCGTATGGTTCTTGTATGGTTTCTTGATCAAGGATTACTTCATTGCTGTGAGTAAAGAGAGTACTGCATTATTATTATTATTATTATTAGATATATATTTGTTTGTTTTGTACTAAATAATAATAATGTAAGCAATCCTTTGCAGGGACCAAACATTCTGGGATTCATATTTGGGATCATGCAGATGACATTGTACGTGGTGTACAAGGACCGGAAACAACAGATTCTACCCGCAGCAGTTGTAGAAACCAAGTGTGGTGATCATATCATCAAAGATGTGGATCATCAGTCTCAGCTTCAGGAGAACTCATCAGAAACTCAACCTAACAACAAGCGCGATTTAGAAATCGTGGTTCTAGATTATGGGGAGCAAGTAGTCCATGGAGTAGTCGTGCTCCAACCTAACCACCTACCATGAAACTTCATTAACAGACCCTATATAGATGCTCGCTCTACATCATCATAAATCATTAATTACTTAATATAATTATATATCGTGGTGGAGCAGCATCACTAATTTAGAAATTCAATACCCCACATATATATTATATTATATTATCTCTTTTGCTAATTTGTATTAGACCAGAAAAAAGAAATGGAATCTTAATTATAAAGTATTTGACGTTGTTATGTATATATGGTTCATTAATTAATTAATGTAAATCAATGAGGTTCATGAAATTGATCCATCACTAATCAATTCTATTTTAGGTAATCCACTCTCTTCTTTTTATTATACACCCACGATCCCAAAAATATTTAAAATTTATAAATAATTAATTTTTTTTATTAATAAGTTGATTATAAATCATGAAATAGTGGCTTCCAAAACATAAAAAAAAAATACCATAAGTTGAGAAAGTTAGAAATAGATTTATTAAAAAATATTGAAATTACTGTTATAACTAAATTTTACTCAAGGAAATAAATGAGTTAAATAATAAATTTTAATATCTAAAAATTGGGTACTACAACATATATAGTTTTCTTTTAAAATAATTAGTTGTTGTGGCACACAAGATATAATAAATAATTATCGTTGTTTACGAGTGTGAAGAGTCTTTTCTTTTTATAATAATATAGATACATACAGTTGTTGGTTTTTATAAATGTATTGAAATAAGGAGCATAAGGAATGCAATGATCTTTGATATAACTGATCATTTCATTTATTTAATAAATGAAGCACAAAAAGTACTCCACCTTTTCATCATTGGTGGTGGCAATATCAATATATATTTGAATTGATAAATATTAATAGTTTAAATGTATTTTTTTATCTCATAATTTAGGTTATTTTATATTTATATTTTTAAGTTTTTAGAATAGTATTTGGGTCTTATATTTTGTTAATTTTTACGATTTCAGCTATTTTTTCGTCATATTACTCCCCCTTTCTCGTTGTGAAGATGAACTCCGATAAAAATAAAAAATAAAATTGGATTTTATGAAAAATCAAAAAGATGTCGGATTAAAATACTACTCTAAAACACTAAACCAAAAATACATTTAATCCAATATTAATTTTTGCACATTTTATGCCCGTGTATATATAATTTAAAATATATGAAATTACAATTTTTATGAATCGATTTTTTGGTATAAATCAACATATGTAATTATAATTTAAGAAGATATATATATATATATATGATGATTTATGAAAGGACACAAAATAATTGCAAAGTGAAAAAATTAAGGATGATAAGAAATGATAGAACATGAATTAACATTTCTTGAATTATAAAAAAGAGGGCCCTCAACTTTGAGCAGACACAAACATCACATATTTCTAACTGAATTTGTCTTTTTTCTTCAAGTGGGATTTTGCCCCTTTTTATTTTCTTTCATCGTTTTCTCATATATGTATATATTTTGAAAAAATTTCAATAATAAGTAATTAATATTTGCATGATAAGATTACAGCACAAAATTCAACAAATAACATTTGGTGAAGAAAATTCACCATAATAACTTATTATTTATTACGTATCATTCCATTTTTAAATTTTATAAGTCGAGTAATTATGGCGATCCATATTCATGAATTACACTCCTCATAATTCTAATATCATTTAATAAGAATAAAAATTCTCTTAGTCCCATGATTTAGAGGTTGAAAACATCTGATCCCATAGGATTAAAAGTTATCGTATTTTTGGTATCATAGGATAAAAAATTATAGCAAATTTGGTCCCACAAGATAAAATCTTATAGCATTTATAGTCCCAAATACTATAAATTTTAGTTTATGGGACGAAATGTGCTAAAACCATAAATTATGGGATCGAAAGTGTAACAACCTCTATTATCTTGGGACTAAAGTGCAATTAATAAAGTGACTAATACTTGAAATTTGGTCCCAGAAAAAATGATCAAATTACTGTGAAGAGTATTTTTGAAATATTCACATATAATTCGTTGAAATGCTACTATACGGATTACGGAATTACAACATGTACAACGGAAGAAATCTTAAGGGTAAAATTGTAAATTTAGGTCAATTCTGTGGGCTGTGGGATTGAGTTTAGCTGTACCTAAAAAATGTCTGGGCCCAATCATGTGGACTCTGACAAAGGCCCGCTCATATTGGGCCGACTGGTTTGTAAGGAAGGTCCTAGAAAGGAAAGGAGAAAGAATACTTCAGAAACCCTAAAATCCCGATTCTTGTAGCAATTTAGGGCAATGAAATTAGGGCTTTGAAAATAGATCGAAAAACTTTCAATTAATCGATCAGCATAATGAAGAAGGGTGGAGGAAATTCAGAGCGTAATGAGGATAAAGGGAGGAAGGTGGGCGGGCAGGATGTGATCAAGAACAAGAAGAAGATGAAAAAGAATATGCAGAGGTTGGGAGGGAGAGGCGGCTTGTCGCTGGAAG
The DNA here is from genome assembly GCF_000512975.1 of Sesamum indicum. Lineage (NCBI taxonomy): Eukaryota > Viridiplantae > Streptophyta > Magnoliopsida > Lamiales > Pedaliaceae > Sesamum > Sesamum indicum. Next base: position 1,116,321 of record NC_026150.1, read on the forward strand.
CATTCACCAATGCGAAGACTAGGAATGACAATTACAATCCTGCCATTTTCAGTATGCGACTCCTTTTCTTTATCTATCATGGACTACCACTTATGTAAAGCTCTTCACTTTCCTTGCGTTGTTATGTGAAGTATATCGTGAGTTGAGTTTAACTTAAGATTTCAATTAAAATTAGATTCTATTGAGCAGTGTTTTCAGTGAAAAGGTTATGCTTTACAATCAAGTTTTTGGTGTTTAAAGTGCTCGTGGTGGTAAAATACAAATTGCTGAATCTGAGTGAGCATTCAGGCTAAACATCGTTTGAAAGTATCTCCAGTGATGTTACAGTAAAGTGTCTGATTTATTTTTTTCTGATGTATAGTTTTCCGTTTGGAAGTTTGGATTTAGTCAGCTGATAATGGTAGCTAGGGTTATTTTGGGTTTGGAGGCATGCAAGCATTGTGCTGGCTGGTTCATACATCAAATTTTTCATCAGGACAAATAGTTCTTCTTAATCTTTGATTAATTGTATGAAGCAACGAAGTTAGTTCTCCTTAACCACTGTAGTAAATTATATTGGAAACCGATAATGGTCCGAAAGGTAGGTAATATGTGGAAGTTAGATGTTTGAGTTTCTTTGTTGTTGGGATGAGGGGAAGGTGGGGTTGCTGAAGCTTGAAAGACAACATGTTGCGAGAACCACTGGGTGCAGTGGGAGTCGAGGAAGAAATTTTGTATGAGAAAATGAGTAGTTTCTTACATGGTAGGCCTTAAATTCACCAATTTGGGGGGGTCGTTTTGAATCCACAGAAGCCATGACCATGATAGGCAGCCACGTCCATTACTCACATGTGGTTTCTGTTTATGAAGTCTTGAGCTGGCTTTGTAGCCTTCTTATGCTTATGCTCTTGATAAAGTTTTAATTTGGGAGGTGTTACTGACCTTATTATTATATCTAGAATCGAGAGATAACTAATGCTTGTGAGAGAAATTACTTGGGTACCCAAATACATGTGTCCACTGATTTGTTTGTTTTACAGAGAAGCAAAGAGAGTTCTACAGAAATGCTAAATACTTGCAGAAATATAAGAGATCATTAAAGCAGCAACAGCAGCTGGATGTTCCATGCACATCCGAAAGACCATCAGAGGTGTGAATATTTTCCCAAATCCAATCCCTTTCTGTTTCTTCTAGGATTGTGTGTTTTGTGGTGGGTGGGATGGGGGCAGCTATTTTTCTTCTTTCCTCAGATAGTGCTGAAGTACGAACCTTAATGTGTGGGCACTTCAGCAATGTGTGCTATCTGAATCTTCACTGCTTACATGAATTTGTTGTAGAAATTTGTTCTAATGTGCAATTATAATTCTTGCTACAGGGTGAAAACGAAACCAGAGAAGGTGATAACAATGTTAACAAGAACAAGAGAAGCAAGAAGACTGCACAAAGTCTTCAAGAGTTGTATCAGAAGAAGCGTGAGGAGGAAGAGAAAGCTAGGATGGAGCGGGAAGCCATGATTCAGGCAAAGAAGGAAGAGCAGCAAAAAGCTGAAGCTCGAAGAAGAGCTCTCAAGGAGAAAATGTTTAAGAAAACAAAATCCGGTCAACCCGTTATGAAATACAGAATCGAGCATATCTTGGAAACAATTCAAGGTCCAAAAAGCTAGTGCGTTAACCCCTTTTGGTTTGTTATGTGTGATGTCCCTCCAAACTCAACTGAGGCTTTATATATTGTAGCTTTTACTGTTAAAAATACACGGCCCATGTCACTGTGAAATTATACAAAGAGCGAGATTATATTCTGTATACAAATTACAAAGAGCGAAATGATATTCGTGAACTGCCCCTAGCAGTGTCCCTCTTATGCTGCCATGTTTTTCGCTTGCGATGTGATTCCCTTTTTTCTTCTTCAATCGAGCACAAAGCGATTAACGATACGACGCAATGAAATTCACTTATTCTTTGTGAACGATTACGAGGAGGTTCCCCAGGTCCTCCGATTTAAGAAAATATAAAGCATGCTTGTAGGTCTGAATAAAAGAAATATTCAAATAATTTGCAAGATATGTGTTCCTGTAAATGCTATATCAGGTGTTTAATACATCAAATAGTTAGATGATTTATATGACAATTATCAATGTGTGTAACATGAATTCGTCAGTAATCTAATAAAGAAAGTAAGAAACGGATAGAGTCCACCTTTGAAAGCTATCTGCAGAAGCCTACAAGCCACAAGAAAAGAAGCATAGATTAGGACTTTCATGATTAGATGGGCTATGGTGTGCAAGGCAAAAGACTACAAGTCTTTTGGGGCCATGAGATTTTTCTGTCCACAAGATCATAATGCAAAGTGGGACTCAGACATTAATGACTCGAGGCCTTAGATGTAGATGTCTAAAGCTATTGACTTGTTCGGACAACATAATTACATATGAAAAAGCATCACGTATTGTCAGAGTCAAAAAATGAAAAAATCCTGCAAAAATTACTACTGCTTTTGCTTATGTGACCCTTCCTTGAGCAAAATCTATTTCTTGATAGTGGTAGAAACATTCATATCTATCATCCTTCACTCATTCAGGGTTAAAGTACAATTCAATAATTCAAGGATGTAATATATCTTCTCACCATCAAAACTCTGTTTTTGCATAAAAAGTAGATTCCATGAAAGAATATGTTGGACAGATAGATATCCAGAGGGGTCACTACTGAATTTTGGAGAACTTCCAGAACAAGTATTATTATTATTTCTTGATGGGATGATTACTTGGTAAGCAACTTGTGATGAGGTCTTGGGTTGATAGCCACATTTTTCAATTTCGCAATTTGTTGAAAAATAAAATCCAGTCTTTGTGTCTTATTTTCTGATTCTTTTTTTTTTTTTTTGGAAAAAAAACAAACAAATACTGATACTATTCACCAATTTTTGAAGGTAAAGAAATCAAAAATTAAGATTGTGGAGAAGTACAAATACTCTTTAAATAGTTAGGTGAATGAAATCCATAGATATATAGATAGGTATAAAGATGGAAAGAATCATCAGGCAGGGAAATGGGAGATGGGAAATGGGAAATGGACGGAGATATGTTATTGGCCACTTGTGACTTGGCAGGTGTCAGCCTTTCCTTTTACTTTTTTTTCTGGTGGGGGTGTCTCTGTTCCTGTTATGTTACTATCTCCCCCGTATATCTCTGTCTTTCTCATCTCCTTTTCAAATAAATAAAATTAATTAAATTAAAAAATAGATTAGCAAACACAGAAACGTACAAGTGTAGCATCAGGTAATACGGATATTCAGTTGACCCTTTTTGCGTGACTGAAATCTGTATCTACTCGACTCCTTGATGTGTTCAAGGGGTATGACCGTACCGCATCAGTCCATACTCTCTCACATGCCCTTTTCCAAACCCACACACACAAGCAGTTCTTTCACATCTAAAATGTATTCCAAGTTCTATCGCATTTCAACTATAATCAGTATTCCAAGTTCTATAGCATTTCAACTATAATCACATTTGGGGCGACGTATCCCTAAGAGCCGCATTCGAGTGCAAAATGCATGCAGCGGCTATTTGATGCATAGCAACCAGTCACTTAAAAACCATCAAAGGACCAGGGGCCAAATAGCTCGCGCTTAACACGCATTGTGGGTGTCAACGTACACTATTTATTGCCAGGAACATCTGATAATGGAACCAACTCAAAGATATAAGCATTGAATGATTCTAAACAACATAAATCAGCCGCCAAAAGCTGGCACAGGTCCGGACATAGTATACATAATTACTTTCCTAAACAAGTTACTCTCTACCGTACACATTATAACAAGAGATCACATTTTTATTAGTGAGTGATTGCGTTGAATAGCTCAGCCAAGTGAAAAATTGATGGCAATTGAGCTCCCAAGCTTCTCAACCCCTAGTTGGGCTTGCTCCCACTTCCACTGGCACTGCAATCACACAAAGCCTGCTGAAATAAATAGTACGATTAGCACTTAGAGCATGTACCTGCTGCTTCATTCATAAGCAAGAACCATGTCAAATTTCAATTGAGGCGTGGCTCAAGAAAATCTCAAGGATGCATCTTCATCCATAGTCCAGACAAAACCGGGCATGTCAACCCTTCGTCCAGAAACAGTCCGGTAAACATAGAGTCTCTCAACGGGGCAGCTTTCGGGCCTTGAATCAGGTGGACCTCTCTCATCTATAACTTCAACATTGAGCCTGGGCAACTTCTGACCAAGCAGCTTACATGCTCCGTAACTTACTGAGCAAGAAGACATCCAAAGGGATCGCATTGTCTCCAGCTTTGCAGCATTGGCCAAGAGAGCCTTGTCCCCAAAAGGACAGTCCCTGATCTCCAGTTTCCGAAGGCTTTCACAACCAGACAACACATGATGGAGGCCCAAGTCGCTATCCCCAGCGAAAGCTATAGAAAGCATCTCCAATTTCTTGGCATGGGTCCCAATATATTTGAAAACACGATCTGTGAGGAGGCCAGACAGCGAAAGGCGCCGCAATTCCTTGCAGTTCTCTACAATTGCTCCAAAACCAGTATCAAGTGGTTCGAGGGTTAGGTAATCAGGAACTCGAGGCTCAAGAATACAGAGTCGGAAGCGAATCAGCTTAGGACGATTCCTCGCAATAGCAACTAATGCAGCATTAGACATCTGTCGGCAGAAATAGAGGACAGACTGGAGTTTGGGGCAGCCCTCTGAGACAGAGACAAGCCCTTGTTCTGTCAAAGAGACATTAGGTACTGCTCCAAAAGGATCTGAAGGGAACACCCTCAATTCCTGCAGGTCCTTGCAAGATGCAGCAAGAGCTTCCAGACCACTGTCTTCAATGTAATCCAGAACCTGTGCAGCAGTCATGTGTTTATTAGTTGACAGTTTTAATGCAGCAAAATGGCATGGATAAGTGACTAAATATCAACGCGCGTAATAAACAAAGATGGTGTAGGCGAAACATATTTCCCGTAGGAATTGGGATTGAGTGTAAGTCAATGAAAATATTGAAACTTAGACATTGCTATGTAATTGGCAATTCTGCAGCTAAAGTAGCATACCCATAGTCGCTGTAAGTTTCGACACTGGGTAACAAGCTGGACAAGATCAGGACTTTGAATGGTAGCATAACTTAAGTTCAACGAAGTGATCCCAGAGCAAACATGTAACATGGCTGGAAGATAAGATGGGACCACATCCCAGAAACCCGACAAGCCTTTGAGTTGCTTACAGGCTGAGAATGCTTCAGCCAGGTTTGAATAGGTATCAGATCGAATTTCAGCCGAATAGGCACCAGTCCCTAATTCAACCAACTGGGGGGCACGGCGAAGTAGGTTAGGCAGCTTCTCAAGGGGTACAGCACGGTTCAGCCGAAGAGTCCTCAGGTTAGGTGACCGCGCAACCAGGCGCTCCAAAGCAGAGAAACTCACTTCAGAGCCTAAGCAAGATATATTAAGTGACACCAATGACGTGTAGTTGTCGGGAAAATGGCTAAGCCAATGCCCACTAAGGTCCTCAACTTCACTCTCCCTTAAATCTAGTTCTCTGAGATTCCTGCATTAAAGATAATACATCAACTAAAGAAACTACAGTGTGCATATGTAACTGACAAATCATGTTCAGAGATCAATCAATAGTAACCAGTATTAATAGTTTCCAAGTATTATAGTAACAAACAGTTGTCATCCCGAACATTTAAAGTAATTTAATTATCCCAGTATGTCTAACCATATAACTAGATCATCACAGAAGTGTTTTGCAACGTCAACTAAATTCGTCAGCAGAAGGATCCCCAGAGATTGAGTAAAATCAGAGGCATAAAAGAAGGAAAGACGTCAGTATTCATTAGAACGAAAATAGAATAAAGTCAATTCCCAAAACATCAGTGTCCACAAATTAAAATATTAGTCATATAATCCCAAGGAAAACCAACAAAGAATAATCTACGAATCAGAGGGTAAATAAAATGGCTGCATGCTCTATGAGAACCAATTTTCTTCCAGGACGGTATACTTTCAGAAACTCTAAGCAGCTAGGTTCACACTTAAAGCAAAACAACGCGAGCTAACAGAAGAACACCAACTAAGGCAACAAACAGTCAGATCTTTCTCATACATCCCCTGGTGAAATGGAATAAATTACATAACATTCTTAATGAGATCTGATATTCGATTGAGAATGAAGCACGCAGTAATTAACTTGGCAATAGAATGGATCTTGAAACTAAGGCAAAGTTCTACCGCAATGTTGGGATTGAACCCATAAAAGTCAAAAATATTACCACATTGCCACTCGCAAAAGAAATATGTACGTAAGAGCAAGAAATGGAACAGATTTTGCTTTTATTAGCTCAAAAATCCTTACTTCCTTCGACATTACCACTGAATCCCCATTCAAACAAACAAAACCCTATATCATTCCATCAGAAACAAACAGACAAAGATACAGCAGAACAGATTAGTATCCATTTTCCAAATAAAAACCTGCAATTAGCCGCAATCGACGCGAGACCATCCGTCGTAAAGCCCTCGCAAGAAGACAGCACCAAAACTTTGAAATTCTTAAACGACTTGGAGATCAGCTCGAGACTCTCGTCCGTCACCACCATGCGCTTGAGCTTAATCTCCTCGAGCAACGGATAAGCCGCCGACATCGCAGCGACCCAGGGGTACACGTACGCTCCCCAACCCTCCGGCACGAGGTTGAAATCCGCGAAATGCGGCTTCCCCTTAATCTCCACCGCCCTAACTTCCGGGAACCGCCGGATCACGATCTCCGGCGAGACAGCATAGCAGTTCCCAACAAAAATACGGCGGCGGCACCACCGCTCAATCTCGTACCACGACTTACACACTAAGCAGACAGCGTTTCGGTCTTTGTCGGAGGTCAAGAACGAGAAGACGTGCTCGAGAACTTCCTCCGGGAACGAGTACGCCATGGGAGGGCTAAAACGGTAGATATTCAGCTCTGGATCTGAGAGCTAGAGGTAGAAGGGAGAGGAGAAGAAGAAGAAGAAGAAAGAGGGTGTCAGGTGGAATGAGAAGCCTATTGTATTGTAGAAGAGAAGATAAGGTTTTTTTAGAGTTTTTATATTTGGGTGTCACCTGTGGTGAGGTTAGGATTTTAACTAGTGTTTGAGTTGAGGATCCGGAGAACAACACGTGGCTTTGATGTATTTCAACCGTCCGATTGAACGGTGGGGGCCCTTATCTGCTTGAAGCGAAGCGCGACCGTAGAAATACTGTGACTGCGATGCCCAGCAAGTAGAGGAAACCGCCTGTCAGCCTTCTCTACGAATGAGTTGGAGAAGGTTTGGCATAATTACGATTTTTGGTCACACAATATTATATTTTTTTTATTTTATGGTTTAGGAATTTCATAACTAAAAAATCCTAGTATTTATTTTGTATCTTATAAAATTAGATGTGTCCCAAATATTTATCTTATGGGATATGATGAAATAATTTTTTATTTTATGGATTTAAATGTGCTTACTTTGTAAATTGTGGAATCAAACATACAACATCTGTTATTGTGTAGGATCAAATTTACTTTACAATTTTTCTTTTCTATTTTTTTGAGAATTATTACTCACTTGCAATAATTATCTCATTTTATTTTTAATTAACATATCTCTAAAATTTAAAATTATGCACTAACATTTGAATGAGCCATATACTAATTTATTGTTAATATTTTCAGGTAAAATTAACTATTATTTTCAATTCCAACTACCTTATAAATCTTAAATCAAACCAGATAAATTATATCAATAATTAATAATATATATATAAATATACAAATTCGAAACTTGCATCTTGTTTCGACATTATAACTAAACAGTACATAACGTAAAAGTAAATTTGACATAGTAAAAATTGTTAATTATCGATAAAAATTTAAGTGTATTTTGAATTTATAGTTCTTTTAAATAAAAAATGAAAATACTATATACTAATAACATCAATAAATTAAAATGAACACTAACCCTTCTTTTGCTTTGAAGGAAATGAATTACAAATAATTATTGTTTAAGCTCTATAGTAAAAAAATAATTATTACATAAGAAATATGTTTGATGGAATTTAATGGGAGGAGTGATGAGGAGTAAATTGAAAAGAAAGATTGACTTTAGGAAGAAATGTAAATGAATAAAGAAGATAGTGTTGATGGTGCAAGGGAATCTCATGATTCAAAATGCACGGCTGGATCTGACGGAGGGGATTGTGGATGGGACCACCACGGAAATTATAATCTACTACTAGGAGAGCAGTAGAGTGAGAGAGGTATGGTGTGATGTGATATGTGTTAAAATATAATCATGATTTCACTGCCACCCAATCATATTCTGCTACGTAATAAATTCAAATCCAACATTTTCACATGCTCAAAATAATAAAAAATTATTTTTGTTCAAATCGAATTTTATAAATCTAAATATATATGTAATTCCTAATAATCATAATAAGTTTCTACTATTTTATCAAATACTTTACAACATATTATAATATATTTATATTAATATGAGTGTAAAGAAATGTGCACATATAAAAGTGATGTGTAGCATGTTAAGTTTTGTAATTGGTAAAATGTTTAAGAAAATATAGTCAGATGAAAAGAGAAGCAGCAAAAAGTAATTATAGAAATTGAGTGGGGGGATGATAACTTTATGATGAAAAGTAGTTGACAAGAGAATTATGGGAAGTGGGGTGAATAGTCCTATTTTTCTTTTTCTAATTATCAAAGGGAACTCTTCTTCATCTACCTTTTCATTATTGATGCCATCTACATCCAAAACTCACCCTCCCCATTTCAATCCCAATTTCATGACTACATATTAATAAATATAGAGCAATAATCTGAGGGCGGGTAAAGACGACTTTGGTTGAGAGCTTTACAATATGTAGTCATGAATTTCAATTTATTTATCATCGCCACCACACATCATAACTCATACCAACCTGCAATCCCACCGACCATATTTCATCATAAATTTTTTATGGAATTGGAGCTGTTTAATTGTTTTAGGTGATAACGCCAGTTGCCTTTCTTCCTAATAAATTCACCTATTTCCTATCACTAAAGATTAACAACTCAAAAAATATATAAGTATAAGTCAATTAGTAAATAATTGTATAAATAATTTACTGGTTTTTGAACTGATTAAATAAAGAATAATTACATTTACATCCCTAATCTGTACAATCAACCTTCATTTTTATATAATTACAGTAACTACTCCTGATATTTAAAAGATATGAGTAGTTTGTGTAATAATGCTAACATTTTTAGGGGTGTATGTGTAATTTTTTTAAAAAAAATAAGAAGTTGTTTGCATAAGTGATAATGATATTTTGGTGAGTGTATGTATAATTATCTAAAAATAGAAATAATTTGTATAAACAAATCATAGATCAATGAGTGTTGATGTAATTATTCCTTAAATAAAACTAGGTGGGACGGTGTACCCATGTTTGCAAGTACTGGACTCTGCACAAAATGTTTCTCGTACGCCATTGCTTATTCTTTCATGATATGTTAATGACGATTCCACCCTTCGGGCAATCAGTCCCATAGCAGTAGTAAAGTAGGGGGCAATATCGTCATTTCCATCAGTGGAAGGGACAGTATATAATGGGTTGGCACTGTTTCAGTATGGAGTCCAAAAGCTGATACTCAGACTCAGTCCTCTGTCAAAATTTGAGTACGTTAAAATTTAAATCAAGGGCCCAGATACAATGTTGGCCAAGAACCGTCGGCTTCATTAAAAGGGCGTGTTTGGTAATTACAGAATTTTCACCCCGTCCCTTTTTTACCTTTCATAATTTAAACAATGGTAAACTATAAATGAATTTGTCGTAACTATAAATATCTTTTGAATTGACAGTTTATTTACAAAGTATTTGTAATTTTTTGAATAATAAAAAATATTTATAATTATAACAAATTTTACGTAAATTTTTTATTATATACCCTTAAAACAATTGTATGATGAGTAATGGCGATAATTAAATTATGTTATGTGGTCAGAATGAGAAATTAAGGTGCAAATAATGAGTGTGCTGAGTTGTAATGCACGTAAAGTTGATACATATATTGTTTAGCAGTAAGATAATGAGATTTAAGAAACTTAATGAATTAATTAATTAGTAAGGATAAAAATAATTGAGAATTAATTATTAAGCCCACGCATGGCTCTCCGGGAATCTCTCATGGGACGGATTGGACTTTGCTGTATATATATGTATATATAATATATATTTGTAGCAAATGCAACAGTAGTACCACGTAACTACGTGTTTTTTGGGAAATGAAATTCTATTTCTAGGGTTTATCAAAAAATTTAAAATTTAATATAAAGTTTATTATATCTAATTATATATATATAATATATATTATATGTACGTTGGTGATTAATTAAAATTTAAGATATATAGGGTTTAGGCGGCCATGCTTCATGGTCCAATGTTATTTTGATGCACATGGGGACTACTATTACTGCTACATGTTACCATAACTTGTACTTATGTGTCCAATTATATATGATAGAATTTGAATTCATGACGACGTCAAGCTTGTTCATGACTTAACCTATCATGCCAGAGTTGTTGAGGTGACTCTCTAATAATCGAAATTCTTTGATTATTACCTTTGCCATATATATGGGGGAATTTATTTATTCTTTTAAAATAGAGAACGAAATCGTAATTATATTATTACGTGGATATAAATAAATTAAACAAAATATCAATCCGATCAATAAATTGGCATTACAATAAATTGAGACAAATATCAATATCTCTGGTGTGAATGGAATGCATGGGATTTATGATTTTGTTATAATTAAATTAGAAGTAGGTCAGAAATGGGACATGAGAGTTTGGAATGTAATTAGGGCACACGGTATTCACTAAACGACGAAGGAAGGGTGGATGATTATTAGGAAATAAAGTAATGGGTGGGGTTTACTGAATTAATTAGCATTATAATCTGAATTGATTATAATATATAATACCGGCTGAATTATCTCCAACTGTGACCCACTGAATAATCCTCCTATAAAAATCAGCAACACGTGATTGGAAATTCAATTAACGTTAATCACCCCTCTTGTTGCTTGTAACAATAGATAGATATTGAATTGATTAGTAGTAGGGTAGGGTTGGTTAAATGGATATGAAGAATAAAGGAGGAGGTAAGTGGAATTGCAAGGAAAAGTGTAGTTCCTATAAGTTGTAAAACAAAGGGGAATGTGTATGAATGAATATTGGATGCTTGGTTGCTCATCAATCTACCTCTTTCTAATCTTTTTTATCCCCATATTGGCTTACGCAATATCCCATTACTGATTTTTTCGTCTAAATCTATTTTTTTTTATTTGAAATCTTCATAATTTGTTTTTTTATTGACAAGAGTTGATGTTATTTCAATCAAATAAAACTAAAATTTAGGGGCATGAGAAAAAGTACAAGATAGGATTGAATTAGAGGGGCAAGAAAGGGAAAGTGGAACCCAATTAAAATAGTTGACTATAACTCAAATTAAATGGGGGCCCAATAGTGGAAATACCTTATAAGCGGGCCCCTCCTCTTCTATCTCCCTACGCCCGCCCTTCCACTGTCTTTTCTAACTTGAATAACAAAACAGTGTTTACGGTCTTGATTTATAGTCTATTTACATAAGTTATTTTTAATTATTAACAAATTGTATATACATCATCAAAAGACGTTAGCATCATTTACATTTATACTTTTTTTGACTATCACGGATGACTTTTATAATTAAATAAGAAATATGAATAATTTGTATAAATAAAATATAAATCAAAGAATGTAAATATAATTATTCAAAATAAAAAAAAAAAGGAGGTAATAGAGTTTACTTTTAAGTATGTGTGTTGTCTTTTTTTGCAAGTTAGTTTGATGTGCTCCTTTTTTGACACTAAAAGTGGGAATTAACAAAAAAGAGGAGTTGGAGTTGGAATTGGAATTGAGGTGTTGGCAATGGCAATGGGAGGCCCCCTAGCTACTTCAATTTATGATAGGTTGATTATTACCGACAAACACGCCTTTAAGTTTAACCTCATCATCCCATGCCTGCATGCACCTAACACCATCACTCTCTTCACCCTTATCCCTAATTTCTATTCAAATTCAGCAATTACAACTATCCCTAATGTAAGACAACTATCATGGCTATGACAATTAAACAGTAATTAAACAAGTTTTCATATCCCAATATTTATTTGAATTTGTTCATTAACTGATTATTTTTTGGGTCAGTCGAATTACAGTATAAATTTCGATAAATATCAGTAAATTTTAATAGAATTATCTTAGTTACTATTTTTCTAATGATGGTTAGATCACAATTAGATATCAAATATTATAATTTTTTATACAACAAGCATATCGTTATCTGAACCACGACGGGATTTTGAGTTGAAGTTGCAATAGAGGATGATTAGAATGAGTATCAATTCCATTTCCGGATGGTGTAGGCCAGATATGTAGGTGCAATGCAGGTATGTGAAAGGGAGGGGAAAATGTCAAAGTTAAACCAATTTCGGTGCTAAATTGATTTGAAATATTGGAATAGTTGATGATGAATGATTAGGGTAGGGAGGGGGTGCGGGCATTTCTTGTTTGGTCAACTGGAATTACCAAACTCAAATCACTGGAATTGATTATTGGGGGGGTCCTCTCAAATCACATGCCTCACTATACATTCATCTAACCTTATTCACATGAATGTAAATTGTGATTGACCTAATTCTAGGATTACAAAAACGTGCAAGGATCAATCTCTTCCAATCAATTAATAATCATCCTCGGACCAAAACTCTCTGGTGAAATCAAGACAAGACCACACTATAATGTACAATTCATTATTTTTCTTCCAAATCAAACCGAATTTTGGTTGTAAAAATTATTGAAAAGATATATGCATATATAAATGTAATGATGAGTGAGGCATGTGATGTTAGTGTTGTTGGTCAACCTAACCTGCGTAAGCATGCCAATCCAATATCCACAAAATTCCACTCTTCCCCAAATCTCATCAAACTTGGCCCCATTTTTTTTGTTTTTTTTTTGCATTGTTATTTCAATTATTACTACGGAGTTAATATCTCATTTTCCGCAGTAAAAATTAAATAATACAAAATACTATAATTATTTTTTGAAAAATAATCATTTTTTAAATAACCATATATATGAGATGCTATGCATATTTAAAAGTTAAAAAGCTGTTAGTCAATATCTTTTTTTATAATTTAATCTTTCAATTAATCACTATACTCACAAGTAGACATGAATTCAGTGTTTTACTACTCCCAATTTCATAAATCTTTATTTAAATAATTCAAATAAAACTATAACATATAAATATTCTTATCTTAAAAAAAATAATTAATCTAATTTCTTATACTATTCGTTTAAAAAGAATTCATTGGTCTGAAGAAAAAGGAATAACATAGCACAGAATGAGCATTAAAAATGTCGATAATGGGCCTGATTTCTTAATTGCAGCATATAATGTGGTCCCCAGCCCAAACTCCACGCCACGGCCTTTTGATTCGGCCATTCAACTTACAATATTACATTTTCCCTCCCAACATCTAACGTACGATGGACCACTTACTAAACTCCAACCAAAATCTCTAACCAATATTACGAAAAGGACAACATTAACCTATATATATATATAATATTTGTTTTCCAACTATCATAATTCACATTTCGAATTTTCAACCCAAAATAAATTGATAATGGGCTTGGGCCAAGATGATCTATATATGTCTCGGCCCAAGTTTTGTCCTTCGAAGACGTCCCAGATTAGGACCATTTATTGATTTTTTTTTTTTTTGAATTTCTTGGGCGTCGTATTCTAATTTTCGACCGTTGGATGGGTTTTTCTATTTGAGGAGGACGCTCCTCGTTCCTGTACGTTAACAGCGAACAACTCAGATTCATTTTTAGAGAAGAAAAGGGAAAATATTTACATAAAATATAAATTAGGGAGGGGGAAAATGAAATCTCTATTGACGTGTCTACCCTTTACACATTCGTTCCAAATCGTATTGGGTCTATTGAGAATAAGGCCGCAGCTTTGGGGGTAGAATAGTCAATAAATCGAGAATTTGAATTTTGCATGTGCTATCATGCGCCCCACCTCCTCCGGGAGGGGAGAATCCCAAGGGGTCGAAGACACGTGGCATATTTCTATTGGAGAGAAAGTGGGAGTAAGACAAACTGCGTATTTCTAGGTAATTGGAGTTTAAATTGGCAGCAGAGTCTTCTCTTCCAACTGATAAGAGTGGCATTCTCAGACTGGAGAGAGAGAGCGGGGGAGGGAGTGGCAGCCAAACGGCGTCGGTTTTGGAAGCAGAGGAGACCGCATTTCCAGGTAAAACTCACCACCTTTTCTCAATCATCTCTGTGTCTGTTGGTGTTCTTGCTGGTTCATGTACTAGCTCACATTTTTTTTTGTGTATCCATCTTGTTTACACGCAATGGATATGTTCTTGCGTGCAGAAATATACGGTGTTTTCATCTGTTTATTAAGTAATTTCTTAGAATCACTTACAATTGAGTTGATTGTGTATGTTTTACCAAGTAATAGAAAAAGGTTTAAACTTTGATCCTGTATAACTCTGTACTTTCCGGGTGATTTTACTTTTTTTGGGGAAAAATCTTGAGAAACAGTACGAGAGCATCAAAGAATTTAGTGAAACAGTGAACGTGCTGCGTCTTCAGTGTCTTGAGGTGGGATTGTGTTAGCTGTCTTGCTTTTCCCTAGTGTTCTATTTGAGTTTTTTCCTTCTATTTGTAGCTTACTTTCCGAGTTAAGGAATATAGATTTCTTTGCGGATTTCTGAATTGTTGAAGGTAAGAAGATCAAATGGTTGAGGCAAAGAACAAGGAATCATCACACTGGTGGTGGTTTGACAGTCACAACAAGAGCATTTCAAATCGGTCACCATGGCTTCAGTCCACACTCGCTGGTGATCCTCCTTTTCCCCTTTCTACTTTTTGCTAAATTTCCTTGTTTTGAATTATTGACAATTTCTTCCCTTTTGAGTCAGCAATTTGAATACATTTGCTTTTTTCCTACTTTAGGGTGGTTTTTTGACCGTTGGAGATCTTTATAATTTGAACTTTTTATGCAAAAATGTTTTGCAACAGTTAGTTGTGCACGAGCTTTCTGCGTATGTGTTTACCTTCTGCAGGAATCACGGCAAACTTGATAATGAATTGTACTGTTAATCTGATTCATGCTTCATGAAATTCTTGGCAGAGCTCGATGAGAAAACAAAGATAATGCTGAAGATAATTGAGGAAGACGCAGATTCCTTTGCCCAACGTGCAGAAATGTACTACAAGAAGAGACCAGAGCTCATTAGCATGGTTGAAGATTTCTATCGGACTCATCGTTCGTTAGCCGAGCGATACGATCAAGTCAAATCGGAATCTGGAACTCGCCTTCCAACGCCATGGTCATCTCCATTGTCTTTCACCAAATATCGGCTTGAGAAATCATTGAGCTTGAGCGACAAAGCATATGATAGCTACTCTGAGGCCTACGGACCGGAGGAGTCTGAGGAGTCCGAGGTCGATGACCCGGAAGAGGAAGAAGAAATACTGCAAAACCACGTGGAGTCCGAAACAGAGGAAGTGTCAGGTGGTGCTGGCAATGAGGAGCTAATGAAGCTGAGGGCAGAAGTGGAGAGGCTTAGAGAAGAAAACAAGGTTCAAAAGGAGCAACTACTTCAGAAGGATGAAGAGAAAAGGGAAGTCATCAGACAGTTGAGTTTAGCCATGGACTTGCTCAGGGAAGAAAATGTGAAGCTGAGTCAATGTCTTGCCAGGAACACTCCCAAGAAAGAAAATCAACCTGAGTACGCCAAATTGAAAGAGGGTTTCTTTGGGAGGTTGTTCAATGGATTTGCTAAATCACAGGCTAATCTGGTGGCTCTTTAGGGTGTTGTTTAATCCGTGTTCGCCGATACTATGTAATATATATTACCATGTAAGAACTATATCCCCCCCCCACCGTAGGAGTCTGTACGTGGTAGGAAGTTTTTTCAACTGGCATTCATTTGTTAAAATTGTTGCAGTCATTCTTTTCACCATCAGTTGTATTCATTACTGTAACTCTGTAAGTTGTATCCTTTATACATTCTTTTGCGTGTGTAGTAATTGCTCATTTTCATTCAATAACTGATCAATATCTGAAATGTTACTCGTATTTTTCTCTGATATACAAAGGCAGAACATTGAATTTCCTGATAAAAAGGTGTAAAAGTCTGATAAGATGTGTGGTTGTTCTGCTTGTGTGTCTGAGTCGTATGAGCAGACAGAACTTTCACAAAGTTAAAAGAACAAGATGAAACAATTATATAAGCAACAAAGTAGAAATCTTTTGAGCACATTATTCTACTATATCAAGAATCCATACAAATGCAGAACCCGTCAGTAGCCCAATCCCCACCTAACAATCTATACACTACTGGACATGAATCCAAGAAATTGATTTATAATGTTCACAAATATTAATTACTATATAGAGGAAAACAGGAACCAAATGCTCAACATCTCAGAACCAAAGATACACCAACTTGCCATCAACTTTGCACACTATAAAGCAGCATTTACCCAAATTCCACCAAACAAAACTACTATTGAACTGAACAACACCGGAGAATTCAGCCTAACTGAAGAAGAATCTGGCATTGAACCAGACGGTGCAAGAGCTGTACCGGGGCCGGGAGCCACCATTGCATCAGGGTTTGGTGGGCTTGGACTTGATGGGATAAGGGGCACAGAAGATTCACTTGGAGAAAGCTCAGAGCCTCCAGGTGAAGGAAAGAGAGGAGCAATATCTGGAGATAATGCTGGTGGTGAGGATAATGGAGCAATAGGATCAGGTAACAATGCAGGTGCAGCAGAAATAGTAGAGGCTGGCAAGTTTATGCCTAAGGCTGGCGTTGATGAAAACAACATAAATATAGAGGTAGAAAGAACAATCAAGAATGGAGTTATGGAGTAAGCCATTAATGATGAGGAAATAATGCACTACTATTGATGCTGATACAAAAAATCTCAAGTCTTTTTTGTAAAGGGTGCTGAAATAAATGCAGTTTCTTTGATGGAAATGAATGAATGATTGTGGAGTAAAGATTAAAAGGGGGTGGGAGGGAAGGTGATTGTGGGACCAGAACGACAGATGGCAGGGGGTGGTTGGCGGGTGCACCTGAGGAAACAGCTAGACATGTTGAGCAAAGGGACAAGATTTGATTAAATGGCATATGTTGTGTGAACACATGAATGCTGGATTGGTGCTGTTGTCCTTTTCCAAAATGGCAGCTTTCTGGGCACAATGTCTGTGAAATTCTTGTGTCTGTTTAGACTTTGGAGCATATGCGTACATGGTACAAATGACAAGCTTTCAAATTGGAATAATTGTGGAGGCTCTCTTAGGTTTGGAGTTTGCAGAGTGAGGGGTTTCATCTTTGGAATGGGGCTCAATCAAAGGCACATTTCCCAACAAGACTGAATTTCAATGTTTTGAAGAGGACAAGAATAGAATTAAAGTGTGGTGAGATGAATTTCTTTTTTTTTTTTTACTAGTCAAAAAGTGGAACCTAATCATTTACTTTATTTCATTTTACCAAACACCACATTTTTCCCACTCATTTGTCTATTGAAGACAAGAAAATTGGCTTCTTTAGACCCAAATATTTTCTTGAGCAGTTGGGCCACTCATAAATATTGACCAACCCAATTAGTTTGTAGTGGGCTGGCCCATTAGTTTACTGTGTTTGGAATGGGCTTACAGAGAGTGATTGGGCTACTACTCTAGTCTATCAATAGTGCAAGGGTAATGGGCTGAAGAATCAAGGTATCTTCGTAACCTCCTCTAACTGTTTGGATTCGGAGGATGTTTCGGTAAGCTTATAAAATATTTTTAATATATTTTAAAATTTTACAAAATATTTCAAAATGTTTGATTAATTTTGTAAAAGATGTGCTTATAAAATTTAAAAATTTTGATGATAATTATATAATTTTTGGACGGAAGCTTGAAAATGCTCACTTTGTCCTTGCTATTTCTTTTATTATTTTTTTTTGTCCTTATAGTCCATAAAAAAAGTTTTAGAAAAATTTTAAAGATAAGTGAAATTGTTTTATAGATCCCAAGCGTATTTTGATTAATTTACAAAAGAAAAAAAGAAGGAATAAAAACTAACTGAATGAAGTAGCTGCTGGAGTATTGATAATTTATAATTATGTTAAATTTCATAAAAATTTATTATAATTTACCCAAAATTTAATAAATAAGTATAGCCAAACGCAATCTAGGTCATTGGTGGAACAATAAATTCTTTAAAGTCAAAATTTGACAATAATATACTTATACCTAATTTATAAGCTATATTGATATTGATATTAACAATAATAAATATTGATATTGACATCCCATTATATATATAGTTCCCTTCCCTATAGCTGATATTTGGTTGGGGTGAAAAGTTTCCGTAAAAGTTAAGGCCAAACAGACAAAACTTACCTATTTTATTTAATTTTTTTTGCTCTCTTATATATATATAATTTTTTTTAATTCTTTTTTTGTCTTCCGCTAATAACACTCCAACATTTTAGTTCTTGTTCTTGTTTGATGCATATATTTATTAATAATTTTTATTAACTATTGTAGTATTACTTTATTTTTTTATAGTACAAAAATAAAAAAAGAAATGGTTAACTAACAAAAAAAAAAAAAAAAAAACTATTTTTTACAGTTGAAGAGTTGTAAATAATTTTTTCCTTGATTATATTGAAATCAAATAGAGAGGGAGAGAATGAGTGGCTCCATTTCAATATACAGATAAGGTAGGTAGGTGCAGGTGCAGCATGCACTACTATATATATATAGGGGTATTCCTGCAGTCTTACCTTTTTCTCAGTTTCTCGCGTCAGATTGTATTAATTAGTGTTCATTCAGTTTACAATATTAAATAAATTGTTACATATTTTGTTTTCTTTTCCAAAAATTCTGTGAGTCAACCAAATCGAATAGGTATGGTACCCTATTCAATTAAATTTGAATTTATTATATAATAAATACAATACACTTATTATGTTATTGGTATTCGATATTTAAATTTGGTCAATTAAGTTTTTTATTTATCCAGCTTTTAGATTCCATCCCGAGTCTAGTATCTTTTTGTTGTATATTTTTAAGTGGAAATGTTGCATTATTATTTTTTTAATAAATTAATTATAATCATTTATATCAAAATATTTATATTTTGCGATAATCGACAAAATATAATAATATCCTTAATATCAAATAATTAATTTAATTAATAATTATTATTAAAATAAAATAATACCTAAGATGTCATATAGTTTGGTTCATTGTATTTGTATATATAAACCCGCGGGAGAATCAACCTTCACATGTCTGACAACTGCATTCCTTACGTTTTCACTCATTAACACAAATCCATGGCTGACCAAACAGAAGCAGCGGTGATCATCGTCGGCGGCGGTCCCTCCGGCCTGGCCACGGCGGCGTGTCTGCAAGAACTCTCAATCCCATACACCCTTCTCGAGAGACAAGACTGCTTCGCTCCTCTCTGGCAGAAATACTGCTATGATCGGGTCCACCTGCACCTACCCAAACACTTGTGCCAATTGCCCCTAATGCCAATCCCACCCTCTTACCCTAAATACTTATCGAGGAACGAATTCGTTCAGTACTTAAACGACTACGTTTTACGCTTCAGCATCAGCCCCAGGTACCGGAGATTGGTGGAGGCGGCGGCGTACGATGATGTCGCCGGAAAATGGAAGATCATAGCACGAAACCTCGGGTCGGGCGAGGCGGAGGAGTACACGCCTAGGTTTCTGGTTGTGGCTACTGGGGAAACATGCGACCCTAAGATTCCTCAAGTGGAAGGTCTACACAGTTTCACGGGGGAGGTTTTGCATTCGACCGAGTACAGAAACGGCGAAAAATTCGCCGGCCAAAAGGTTTTGGTGGTTGGGAGTGGGAATTCGGGTATGGAAATTGCGCTTGATCTTGCAAACTCTGGCGCCAAAACCTCCATTGTCGTACGGAGCCCGGTAAGGTGTTACAGTTTTCATTGGAATGGGAAATTAAAAGGCATGCATAGACATGCAGGTGTGACACATACGTGTAGGAAATTTTCTTGTTTGTATCAAATATCTATACTAGCGTGATGCATGCGAATATGTTATTTATTTTTATAATATATTTTAAAATATAAAATATTATTTATTATATGTACATAGAAATAGAGATGGCCTGGTAGTATAATAAAATTTGAGCGATGCACACAGCATTAAGGGGAATTAGGGATGTGGATGCAGATGCATATAACGTCGAGGAGGATTGTGGAAGCGGGATTGATAATGTTGAAGTATTTACCATTGAAGTGGGTAGACTGGATGGTGGTGATGCTGAGCAAGTGTGTGTATGGGGATTTGAGCAAATATGGAATTCAGAGGCCGAAAGAGGGACCTTTTGCTCTCAAGATCAACCATGGCAAATACCCGGTTATTGATGTTGGAGCTCTTCACATGCTCAAGAACTCCAGCCAGATTCAGGTTTTTTTTTTTATATATATATATATATAGCGTTTATTATACTTAAACTTCCTTTCAAAATATTAAATTAACACTTTAAAATATATATATATATATATTTATATCCTTTCTATTAAGATTTGAATGGAAGATTTGCTAACGGAAGTGAAGGAAAGTACATATATTTTTTATTTTGCCTCTTATTTAACATTCTCATATATTTTTGTACTTATCAAGGGACAAAAATAATATATATATATATATATAGAGAGAGAGAGAGAGTCAAGTTAATAACATAAAAATATTAAATGAGGGGTAAATTTAAAAATTTATGCATTTTGTTTTTGCAAATATTAGTATTTATTGTCTAAATTCTAATAAAAAAGGGTCAAGTATAAACGATGAATTTTTGAATAGGGTGTGATTGTAATTTTAAAATTTACTTAGAAAAAAAAAAGTATAATTTTAAATTTGTAGAGAAATAGTGAGGAGTAGTGTGGTTTTATGGAAAAACAGGTATTGCCAGGAATAAGAAGCATAAAGGGTAACAGAAGTGTGTTATTTGAGAAGGAGAAGGAATATATGTTCGACGTGATTGTGTTTGCCACAGGTTTCAAAAGATCCACCAAACACTGGCTCAAGGTAATCACTCATTTGCTCCTTGTTTACTTTCATCCCAAACAAACAAACCCTAATCCATGTCTTGATGGACAGGGAGACGATTATTTGCTGTCTGATGATGGGCTTCCAAACCCCAATTTCCCTAACCACTGGAAGGGTAAGAATGGGCTATATTGCGCTGGGCTGGCCCGAAGAGGATTCTATGGAGCTGCCTCTGATGCTCAAAAAATAGCCCATGACATCAAGGCCCAACTTTGATTCAAAGAGACAGATATATATATTGGACTCTCCTGTTATTATTACTGGTCAATGGTAATCGCACACACTCCAAAATATAAAAGCAATAAATATCTATATATATATATATATATTTGTGAGAGAAAATTATTGATTCAATTCTGTATATTTTTTAAAATTTATCTTTGCAATTTTTTTGAAAAATATTCAATAAAAATGAGAAAAAAAAACAGTATTACAATAATGGAATGATATTAAGTGAAAATTATCAAATTAAATATGAGTTGGTAGGCATTACAAGAAAATGTCATATTAGTGATGATTTTAAATTTATCGCTAAAAATATATAAATTAGGTGATAATTTTTTTTTATATTGTCACTATCTAATTATTAGTAATATATTTTTCAACATTGCAACATACACACACGTAATTCTAGCTCAAATCGGGCTCGGTCGAACTTGAATCAATCATATAGTCACTAAAATATACTCGCCGTACGATTGTGTACAATTTTAAAAAAATGATGACTTGATTCGGACAAATCTAATTCGAATTAAGAATTTTCCCATACACACACGTTGCATGAACAATATATAATCCACCTCCAATCTTAATAATAACCTTATAATAAGAACCAAAATGCAACACAAAGACTGCACAAAACAACAATATATATTCTCCACTCATGGCAGAAGCTGCCGTGATCATCGTCGGCGGTGGGCCCTCCGGCCTGGCCACTGCGGCGTGTCTACACCAAAACTCTCAATCCCATACGCCCTTCTCGAGAGACAAGACTGCAACTGTTGAAGTATTTTTTATTGGAGTGGGTTGAGCAAGGCTGTGTTTGGCGGCTTGACCAAGTATGGCTATGGGATTCAAAGGCCAGAAGAAGGGCCTTTCACCGTCAAGCTCAAGTATGGGAAGTTCCCGGTTATCGACGTCGGAACCTTTAACAAGATATATATGTATTTTTATTGTGCAGGGGTACGATGTGGATAGTTTGTTGAATGATTATGGATTTGCAAAGAGTTTCCCTTACCACTGGAAGGGTAAGAGCGGGCTGTTTTGGCACGACAAGGGTTGTATGGATGCCCTGAACATTGCCCGGGACATCAAGGCCCTACTCTGATTCACCAAACATTTTATTTTACTATTCATTATATGTCTGTAAAACTGAAAGAAATGGTAACTTGAATGTTAAAATACAAGTAAAACTCTCATGTGCTTAGGCCTGTTCATAA
Source organism: Sesamum indicum (assembly GCF_000512975.1). Classification (NCBI taxonomy): domain Eukaryota; kingdom Viridiplantae; phylum Streptophyta; class Magnoliopsida; order Lamiales; family Pedaliaceae; genus Sesamum; species Sesamum indicum. Next base: position 1,139,020 of record NC_026150.1, read on the forward strand.
CTGGGTATTATCCTATTCGGATTTGAATTCAATAAATATTTTTATTCAATTTTACTACTATAATCAATTAGGTCTTATACATATTAGAATGAATGAAATACTTATTCTTGTTTCTTTGTAATGATGTCATCCAAATATATTACTAAATTAATTTATTAAAAATATTTCATCAACTTACGATGTATAAAATAAATTAAAAGCTATTTGAAAATTTTAAAATATGCAAATTGAATATAGTTGAAATATATATAATGATCATGACTTTGTTTAAATAATAGGTCGTTATTAATCAGTTACACAATCGACATAGATTCAAGATAAGAATGAAAATTAAAGAATCAATAGGAAAGAAATATGAAAAGCATATTTAATTTTTGAAACAAATTTGTTAGTCTCATATTCACTTCATGTTCAAATTAATTTTATCAGAAATATAATTAGAGTTGTCACTATGAGAATAAAAATGAGAAACTCTAGCCAATCTTTTCAAAATGTAATTGCATAAAAACCTTGATGAAATATGTACAAAATATAAGAATTTTATATAAAAAGTAAATCTAATATGTTAATTTGTCAAAAAGTTACAAATTCAATAATTTTAAATCAACTGATAATTATAAATTTTTTTAGTATCAAACTTTACCATTCAATATCATACCTTCAAGTAAGTTTTAGTTTGGACCCCACCCATATCCAAAATATTTATTTTAATGAGTATGAATCCAAATATTCGCAACACCCACTCATTCACAGGTCGTGTGCTAGTAAAATATTGAGTTAAATATAATTTACCCCGTGTTAACAAAAAAGTGTAAAAAAAAACCTTGTAAAAAAAATAAAGTGAAATTAACTCCCCCTTGACACTATAAATTTATACAATTTACATCCCTATGGGCATCATTTTTTTAGTGTTACAGGATGGTAAATTGCAGTTTTTTTTACAGAGGTTTTTTTATATTTTTTCATTAATACAGGGCGTAAATTGAATTTAACCCTAAAATATTATGAGAAACAAGTAACATGTATACATCTGTATTTATTGTATGTTGTATTCTTGTAATAAGGGTAGGGTATATCAATAGTCGCTAGTCTTTATTGAATATGGGTACGAGTAGGATATAAATCATGCGGGTTGACAGGTCTATTCTCTCCCACGAGTTTCGGTTTGAAGATCACATGTCTAGTTTTATAAATTACAAAGAATCGACATTACTATTCTCCATCACCTAATATCACAACAATTCAACAGCCCCCAGAGCAAGCTCTGCCACCCCAAGCCCCCAAGTGAATTGTAAAACAACATGAGTAGGGTTGGGGGGAAGGGCTGTCGATGGTTTCAGGGTCAAATGCAGACCCTCAATCAAATATACCTACATTCTACAAAAATTAACTTCTGCACCATAAATGCAGAAATTTTCAATTATTATTAAAATGTAATGAAGCACTTACGCCCAAAGAAGACCGTCATGAACAATCTCTGAATTTGAAGCAGGGCTGTCGCCAAACTCACGTTGATCTATGGGTTCGTTTTGGCTGACAGGGTCCACATACGGATCTAACAGATCGGCTGATCTTTCTGATGGAATTCCATAGCCTTTGAGGATGCTCTCTGAAGCAGCTAAAGCTGATTCCCTCTCCAAAACAACCAAGAAGTTGTCTTCAAATTCAAACACTAGATATTTTTCCTTGCAAGCTGATCAGATGTCCGATGTTAGTGCAAGACCAGTTCAGGGTACAAGGAAATAAATAGACGAGATGCTAGTCCTTACAATCGACTAGATGGGCCAGGTGATGAATATTTCTGATCCAAGTTCCATTTAACTTCAAAACCTGTCATAGTTTTTCTCTCTATAAGTTCAATGGCACAAACTGCAAAATTTGCATACATGCATAAAAAGCACAAACAGAGGGACACAAAAGAGTTCAAAAATAGCTGTAGTTGACTTGCCTGTTCGTTGCTCATATCTTCATATCCAATGTTTACTTCGTTTGCCAGAACCTGTATAAACAGAAAAATGGTAAATCAAAGTCACCTTGAACACAAGTGCATTATGAAATATACACTTCTTTTGTTGGAACCATTTGCTTATTATAGCAGTTTTACTTGCAAAAACTTCAGTTTAATTGATGCCACTGTGACTTAGCAGTTTGAGTATCAACAAATTAACTGAATGAAAACTCCAGGAAGAGAAGCTGCTGCTGGGAGATGCATAACCAAGTGCATACCTGCGATAGGATTACTATCTGTTCTCCTTTGAACCTTGGCATAGAGTACCGTGCTTTAGTCAACAATTTTAACTGACAATGAAGAAGCTTCTAATCAACCAGAGAATTTAAGAGATACATAATTTATCATATATGTAAGGGAAAGAATGAAAGAAGTGGAGAAAAAGGTTACCCCAATGCTTTCTTCACATTCTTCCCTGTCAGAACAAACATAAATGAGGTTATCAAAGTATCATCTCTTTAAGATCTATGTTTTAGAATGGCTAATAGGAAAGTCAGTTAAATAACTGCAACAACTATTATTATAAAACTTACCCTATCAGAGGTTCTGAAAGAGGTGTAAACACCAAACCAGCAACTATTAAATATGATGGTTGATCTCCTTCAATGTGATATGGAACCTTCAGATGAATATAGTAGGAAAAGACCATTTAATCGCCAAGCCTTAATCCTGTTTAGAAAACTGAACAGTTTAATCATAAAACGAAATTACACTTACCAAATGTACTCGCGTATCCAAAATGACTTGAACTTTCAGAAACTGCCCTCCCCTAATAATGCCAAGTTCTGCTTCATCTCCCGTAAATCTGACAATGAGCATCATAGTAAGAGCATGAGCATCAGTTCAATAGCAAGTAAATGAGATGTTTCATTGGGACCCGAAGAGAAGTTAGTTTCCTAGAATAACTGGAAATCAAATGTATAGTCAGATCCTTAATTCAGGTTCAGGGAGGGCATGAGCTTTTCTAGACGACATTATCATACAATCATCAAAGATAACATGGAGGGTGCTCTATCCATAACAGGGGAAGACGAGTAGACCGTGAAAGGTGGGAGCAGATTTATGCACAAATAGTATGTCTCTTCCCATCTCTTATGAGAAGTATAACAGACCAAATATTCATGCCACTGACAATAAAATAATTCATGATAAAAATGAAGATGTAGCTTAGGTGTTAAAATTGGTATCCTTTTAGATACTGACACCCAGGCATAATAACAATAGATGTGCGCAATGGAGAAGGCTTGTAGAAAAATGGTGACAGTTAATTACAAATTCGTAAATGAAATATAGTAAGATTGATTTCATGATGAGTTCCATATAAAATTCAATATTCATGCAAAATAAATTTTACTTTTGACTGATAAGATAGCGGAACGCAATGCGCTCAGATGACCGGAAAGGTACTGTTCCTTCACACCCAACGCGAACATTGTCAAAGCTTACTATGACATCCCCCTGGAAGACAATTAAAGAACTAAATGTTACTTGACATGCAAAAAGGTCATCTTCTCCACTGTTCTACTGGATAATAAAGTAGAAAGTTTATTTTGTTCAAGCAGAACATAGAACTAATGCAAAAACCATTATCAATGAGATTAAACGCAATATGAAGTTAGCTCTGTTACTCAGTGTAATCAAATTTCAACCTGATTTATTTCTTTACAATCCTATGCAAATTTACCAGAGCAGCTAGCTTTACATGAAGCAGCGGTCCCAGCTGAAACATTATTTCGTCTTCTATTTTAAAAACTGAGAGTTCCAGAAACATGCCAGAGTTTTATCTAATAAACCTTCAATTCTGCAGTAAGGCAAGGGTGCATAATCCAGCATGCATCCAAAAGATAAAAGTGCTTCATCCAGTTATTATTTGAAACAAGATCGAGTAATAGCACTAATTCCAGTTTTAAAGCACCGAGCTTATTTTTTGTGTCATATACTTCCTGATTGAAAACAGAAAAATAATTCACTAGTCATTGGTTTACGAAGAAGCAAATACAATTGAGGAACAAAAGGACCGAAAGCATATCTTTTCACAATCTTTTCGGAAACAAAAAATTGATGAATACATAGAGGAACAGCAAGGAATCAAAAGCTGATGAATACACTGAAGTTAGATGTTTCAAGAAATTAAGGGAGTCATGAAGGACACAAACCAAAAATTGTGGTACCAACACATTAAAGTAAGTGACAGTTATTTGAGGTAAGAAAAGATCAACGAAAAGCTCTAGAAGTTTGAAGGTAGGCATACCTCCTTCAACACAGCATTGGCATGGGAAGTTGGTTCAACCTTTCGCACAAGTACACCCTGCAGAAAATTAGGAGACTATCAGGAGGCGTAAAATAGGCCAACCAAAGAAAAAAGCAGCAAAATAGTTAGTAATCTGGCAACGGAAAACGCCTTTTTCAGGCACAGCTAACCAAAATGATAGAAGATATTTACCAACATAAGTATCAAAGTTTATGCTCTTTTTGTTCTTCCCAGTTAAAAAAGAGATGGAAAAAGAATTACCATAAAGGACCAATTAGGAGGCCATGCAAGTAACAATAGGAGCTACCAGAAAAAGTGACTCAATGGAGGAGTCTAAAGAGCAAACAAATAGCAAAGGGAAAAGGTGGAAGAAGAGCTGAGTTAACAGTGCTTTGAAATTAAGAGCAAATTTTTCAGCAGTAATGATAAACAACATAACTTGCCACTTAAGATCTGTACCTCACAGTGTGCTACATTTGTGAACAATGCAAACAAATATTTTGCTTCACCAGATAATAACATCCAAAAGCATCATCATGAATGCCAAAGCAAGCACCCCGTATTGCCTCACCAGCTCTTAATTAAAGTATAGCCAAATTACTCTTAGCATCCAAGATATTAATCCACCAAACCTATTAGTTGAAACTTCCAGAATCCAGATAGATAATCAATCTCAGGGCATATATTGATATAGAATAATAAATGTAGATACTAAAATCAAACAATATTCCATAACCACACTCCATGAGAATATCAGTTCTTGGTAACACAATATAAGTTGATGTGTCAAATAATAGCAGCAAAAAATATAAGTGTCAAACACACAAATCGGCGGATCCTTCCAATCGTGTTAATAAAAAGAGAAAGACCTCATTAGTTGGCACATTTAAGCATGCCCGCAAAGCTGGATTCTCCAATTTTTGCAACAACACACCAAGAGAAGGAAAACCTGAGAATTCAGCATACTTCCATGAGTAGTAATCTTCAAGATTTATCAAATGCTCTATTGCTCATAGAAAAGAAAATATATTTAGATGATTCAGAAAAAGAATTCACATGAGGTTGCATCAATTCAGTGCTTTCTCTGTAGCACATCCTGGCATCACTTTATGAGGGAAGACTTTTGTGGGGAAAATAAAACCAGGTAACAATGGGAGCCCAATAAAATATGACGATAGTCACATTCCTTAATTTTGTGCAATGTGGTTGAAGTAAGAAATAAATACTGATGCATCCTCGACCAATGTCCATGGGGTGCATGACTGGGTGGGCTATGCCACACTGGAAAAGGAAAATGAAAATATGAAAAGAAATGGCAAATAACTGCACATGAAAGAAACAAAATACACCTAGGATGTATGAGATAGATTATTCTCATACAGGGACGGATTGAGACAGGAATAAAACCCTCAGTGTCTCACAAAGGTGTAGAATATAATGCTTAATGAAAGATTCTGACATTAGTCAAAGAAAAAGAAACTTGCTACTATTATATGTCAGCAGCAAACACTGACCAGCACATCTCATCTGAAGGAAAAACATGGTACAACATCAAACTCCTCGGTTTATCTTAGTTTAATCATTGCACATATCAATGACTCAGTCAATAGAATTTACATGAAAGTCTTTAGCTCTTATTTTCCACTTCAGGAGGGTCAATAACAAATAATTAGTTAATGATAGGAATTGGTAAATCTTCCTCCTATTTTCAGATGGCCAGCAATCAAAATCCATGAATTTCGATCAGTTAAAAGTACATGTTTGAGTCCCTCAAAAGAACATATCTCATCCAGACAACTACGACATCTCTGCAACATATCTCCAGTCCTTCTAAATACACCATTTTAATATTTTTAAAAGCCAGCACTCATAGAAATCTGTCCCGTGGCTCACTCTTATTAATGTTAGCATGCAGCACTTAATTGAATAAGTAGCAGATCTCTTCATCATGAAAAGCACAATACAATGAAAATTACTAGTTCATGGAAGCCTCACCGGTGTATTTCCCATTCTTCTCATAATCTTCAAGAAAATGAGATACAACTGTCGTTGGAATCACATAACCAATATTCTCAACATCATCAGATCTGTATACCTAAAAGAAAGGTCCTCTGAGAATATGATAGTGAAAGAAATGGCTGATGAGGGACAGGAAACCATTGGATCTCTCAAACGAGGACCAGGAACACCTTAAAGAAAAAGATGAAAACAACTCCAGAAGGCACAATGGATTCACAAAAGTGCAGCCTAATATCAATTCTCACCAAAATAAAGTGGATAAACAAAAGAGCATCAAAACTTCCAAAATTCCTTGAAATCAAAGTTAACTTAAAGAGCCTACCTGGAACGCAACCCCAATGCACTCTCCTTTGTCATTGAACGCAGGGCCACCGCTATTACCTAAAATATGATTAGCAAAAGCAATGGAAAATGGTATAAGGATAGAACATAACTATGGGAGAATACGAGTGTCGTAAGCCATAAGAAGTGATGAGTTAGCAAAATGGGAGATATATCTAACCAACAACAGATAGTTCCAACTAGAAAGTACTACTCCTAGTTTCACACATATACTTACCAGGATTTATTGCGGCATCAATTTGAATACCAAGTAACTCAGAAGATCCATGAGCATATGATGTTACCTGAAAGTAAATGACAAGTATTGAGCTTAATAGAAAGAATCAGGACTAGTGAGTTGGATATAACTTCTGATCCTCTTTTTCCTTTAATGTAAATGCATCCATAGAGACAGAGAATTTTCTTACACACAGCTACCTGAATAAGTGTGATGAAAAGAGCATCAAGTAATATGCACTATAAAGTTAGATATCCTCCACAATACATGAAAGGAAATTAACGTTGTTGTATATATTAAAGCCCCTAGTTTTCATTAATCAAACTTAACTGATTTTGTCACTCTGACCTCAGACACTGACAGACTGACTTATATTATGTCGTTCTCTCCACAGGCTGCCTACAGTTATACCAATAGTCAAACATCCAAATTTCCAATACTTTTATAATTTCAAAGAATGAAATTGGTTTTGAGCCTTTAAATGCCACTTAGCAACATATAGGTTTGTTCCATCAAAGTTAAAAAGAGTTAAGAGCTTCATTATTTGTTACAACAGTAAGTACTAGGCGTTTAGAAGTAAATACAAAAGAAAGACTTAACAAAATCAAACACCATAGCAGACTGTTTCTTTCAGGAGAATACTGCTCCATCTAGGTATTTATCCCAAGTTGTACAAAACAGAAGCCCTCCAAGATATTACTTTTGGTTGGACTGGAGGATCTTATAACAAAACATGGAGCAATTCTCGAGGACTCTTCAACTGAAGGAGGAGAGAGATAGACACAATAATACGAGCTCATGAACCAATGGCCATGGACATCCTAAATATCACTTGAGATACCTTTCTTGACCATATTCATAATTGACAACACATTCTTGCAAAAAGCAAGAAACTTGTGCTTCATGCTGCCAAATTTTCCTTGTTCCGAAGTTCAGTTTAGCTTTTTAAAAGGTCAAGAGCTCATACAAGTTTCCAGATCAGGAATATAGGCCTCAGGCCACTGATGATGCAAAAACCTTCCTCAAGGAAAATAGATAATGACAACCATCACTATGCAAACTATAGATGTACTAGATCAAATGATGCAAGTTTGAAAGACAGCCAAGGATGCAAAAGCTGAAGTTCATTTCTGAATCATCAAAAATTCTGGGTTGCTTCTAACTCTAAAATTACATTTAAAAAAAAAAATCTTGAGGTTTTGTGTGTGTGGGCTCTTTTCTACAACAAAATGTATGTGTTTTCCCACATCAAGAGATGGCTGAGACATCTTTTTTATTTTTCAGCAAAATTATGAATTCCGAAAGGATTATATTTCTGCTTCCAGCAAAATAATATATCTTATGTCCAAGATGATTCGTCCAGATTACAAAATAAACTTTAGTTTCCATCAGGATGTAGGCCAAGGCCTCATATTCTAATCAATGGCGTGGCGATTATATGGATAATATGTAATCCTAGAGTTTCATAGAGTGAACAAACCTCAATTCTTGATACTACCCCCTTCGACACTGAAATGGTTTCTCCTCCAAGAGGATAACCAACAACAGTCACTGCATCCTGCAAATTCCAGAGGCATAAAGGGAAACATGGGTAAGAAAAAGTAAAGAATCAGTTTAAGGCAATCACATTGAGATTAGACACAAATGATGCCATTTGGCAAAAGGCATGTAATCCCCTGCAAGTCTCAAAGTCTATATGGCGCATGTGCCATAAAAACAAGCTATGCACATGAGAATAAGCACTCACAGACACAAACGAAGTACAATTTTAACACAAAGCTAAACTGAATGTACTTGGAAAGACAGACATAAAAACACACTCAGATTGAGATTTCGGAAATATTATTTAACTGAAAGCAGACGTAAACCAGTTACACAAGAACCAAGCAAGAAAATATGTTATTTATTTTCCATCACAATCAGCTTCCTATCTCTGTGAGACCAATCCAAAACTATTTTACAAAGACATGGAGTTCATTTGTTTTTACAAGTGAATAATACTGGGAGACATCAGAAGAAGAAAACACAAACCATATGGAAAACAGATGTATTATACAGGAAGAGATGTATCCAGCGCAACTCAGTTACATTTATCAATTAAATGCTACCCATGTAAGTGTAACTTTGATATGTGGATTTCTATTATTTCCAGAAGTAGAAGATGACTGCAAAAAAACTTATAGCAGAAAAAAAAAATGGAAATTGGCGATTTCTGCAGTGTCACAGATTATGTTGGCATCTCCTGTGCAAGAACAGATAGCAACAAAAAAAAAACAAATGCACTGAAACACAAGAAAATCAAGAGAACATAATATTGCATGCTTATATATAACAATAAGGGGCCAAACAAGGTGTCTTACTTGGAAAGTAGAGGAAGATCAAACAAGCGTACCTGCAAATTAGGCAAGCATCCAAAATGAAGAGGCTCAGCTCCTTGCCAAAATTCCTTGCTTTCAACAGAAAGCAAAGCTATATCACATTCTACGCCTCTTGCTAGGACCTGTAATTATGACTGAGTACAGCGTAAGTACCTCATCAAAGATACGCTATGAATTTCCACTTTCCTCTATCGGTTACTTTCCTTCTTTTTCTTCTTTCTTTTTTTTTGGTGTCTTTACTTTCTCCTTGGGTCAGAAAGTGCACGTATGGTTACATTAATTCATTAGCATGCATCTGAGAGATTACTATTTAGTGTTTCTTCAAACTTAAAGATTTAGAGTAAAAAACCTTTGTTTTTATCTATCGTTCCGACCTCAGATGAGGATTGACATTATCTAACAGATCAAAGGCCAAATTTCAATAGACAGCATAAGATATCAGATTCATTCATTGCTTAGGCTTTCATCTTCATAAGTTGCTGGGTCATATATACCACTTTTGGCACTTGTCCGGTAATATTAGGAGGTTTCATGAAAAGAGTGAAAGTCGTATATATAGTAAAAGAAGAATATAATGGCAGTGGCTAGTCGAATCTCAAAGATGGCTACCTTGGCAACATACTTTGTATCATCCCCTCTTCTTTTCACTTTGACCTGCAACCAAACAAAAATTTGAACTAGTAAACGAAGGACACTTATAGTGCAAATGAGGACAAAAAATCAATGAGGAAGCTGGTTAGGTTTGAATCCTTAATTGCCAATCCATTAGCTTAAATTCCATTGACTGGAGAATGGTACAAGAGCGCTAACATTCAAGACTTGCTTAATTTTCTAATAGTATTAGAAAAATATTAGCTAACAAGGAATAGGGTTTCAAATGACACTGGATTTTAAAGGAAATTGAAATCAAGGATAGTGAATATAGTAAATCATTGATTTTTCTGCCCAAAGATTATAAATTCCTTAAAACTCCAAAACTAACCAATCAGATGTGGCCCACATGCAAACAGGGAGCATATAAGACATGCCTTAATACTGAGTCTTGTCAATAGGACACTGATGCAAAGATGGGTCATTTCCTTCCACTCAATACCTCAAGCATGTTATGATGCAACATGTGCATAAGCAAGAACAGAATGGAATCAAAAGTTCAGGTGTTACCTGTGTATTATGTTCAACACAGTGTGCATTTGTCAATAGCTTCCCATCCCCAATCATGAAAGCACTGCAGGGCATGCAAAAACTTTCATCAGTCTGAATCAAAAAGGGAGGTTGCAATTAAGAAGTTCAGAAATGCTTTTCAACTTAGGTTCAAGAAAAGATAACAGCTTCTTGCAAAATGAAACTCGGAGAAAAGGTGTCTCAGACATGCCTTCCTGTGCTTGTGTACTGTCGTTGTTTCTGCCAAGGAAGGGAATAGTCCGGGGCAGTATGAGTACAGTAAACCTAAATGGCAGGGAGGAAAAAAGAGGAAAAAGTTAGCAAGGACGATAGCATATTAGAATTACAAAACAAGGATTTTCTACAACTTTCAGCACAAGTTCCTATTAAGACGTCATTTGAGACTTTAACAAAATTATATTGAGGGAAGATACACAAAACAAAATACAGATAAAGGAAAATAAATATGAATACCACAATTTTTTTACATGTTGATAAGAAACCAAGTTTCACAAACATATATGAGTAATTGCAAACAGTATTCATTAATTAACTGAACCATTAAATATTTCATGCTTGAATAAACTAAACACTGATGAAGAACATAAAAATGAGCATCCGAATTTTACAACATATATGAATAATTGCAGGCAATGCTCATTAACACCGTTAAAATTCATGTGTTAACTTCAAGCATCAAAAGAATGACCAATCAAAGCTTCATCAATAAAAGAATTATAGAAGTCATGTTTGCATCTAAATGATTTCAAGGTGTTTGGGTTGATATTATTTTGGTATATAGAGAATAAAGCATACAAGGAGGGAAGTAACAAGTAAAAAATGAGTAGGCAAGGGCTCTAATGCAGAATGTAGGAAGCATAAGCCTGCAAGCAAAATGCAGGATCGAGAAAAAGTTCATTTTGTCTTTCTCATGTGTAAAAACAGGTGGAGAAAAAGTAAACTGCAGCTAAAGCCTAAGGAAAGAAAAAGTAAAAGAATGATACTAATATAACTACAATATTAATAAACAGTAGATATTCACCTTAACAACAGCATTAAGGAAAGAAGCATTCTGAAGATTACCCGCCTCAACCTGGGAAAGGTAACTGATTAGGCTTGAGGACTGAAATGAAATCAGCTAAAATTGCCCGCAGTATTGCTACTAATAGTAAGTCAGAAAATAATATTTGCACGAAATCATAAGCTTGTAATATTTCCATTTGTAGCATGTCGGCTAAAAATTTAATAGAAAAGAGTGATAGAGATAATTACCAAATGTCAAATATAAGGATGACAGTTTCACAAGTAGCTGATAGGAAACAATAGATGAGCATCAATAACTTGAAAATTTGCAGAGAATGTTTATTTATGCCAGGAAGACAACAAAGGTACTATTGAGTTCTACTAAAATCTTTCACATCATCAGTAAATTACAATTTACAAGCAAGTTATTGAACAGCAATGACCAGATCATAATTGACTAATCCCTGGTTCTCAAGCACCATTCACCTCCACATCTCCTTCCCACCCAAAAGGAAAATGAACACTTAGATAGATCATAAATGCACCTGCTGGCTTTATTGACAATGATTGAGGTTAATGGATCCAGGTACCTGTTGTTCCTTCAAGTCAACCAGAATTCCCTGGCTTTCTTTCTTCTGTACACCAAGTGATTTGAACACTGTTGATTGGGACCGTCCAGCTTTATTCCAATCACTTCTACCCTCAGAATTTGGAAAGGACCTTTCATCTCTTGATTTCAGCTTAAATTTCAGAGTGCTAACTTCATTCTGGAATCAAGAACAAGATATAAGGGGCTTAGTAGACATAGGCTAATCATTTTCATTAAGCAGGATATACAGGACTAGACTCTTTCACCAAAAGTATTCAAGGACAACATATAGAAGGGCATCATAAAATCATAAGATTATATTAGTCTTTTTCTTGAATACTATTATACTGGACTAGCCTCTACTAGAGAATGTATTCCAAAACAAGATATAAAAGATTTTCATACTCTTATACTTTTCCTCAAGTAAATAAACTAGTACATCTTCACAATAAAGCAACAAGAAATAATCCAAGAAAAACATAAATGGCTTTAGTAGAATTCCTACAATTCTTCCTTCCATAAAATTGTATTAATATGTGTTTATCTCAGTTCAAGAATCAATACTTCTCACTCAAAAAGACAAGAAACCAAAAATATCGGATACAAGAAAATAAGGCTCCGTCATACCTGAATGCCGAATTTACAGAGGGATTTCTTGGGTTTTCCTTGAATCGGAGCTTGATTCTGATCATCGGAGGGTTTACGAACACTAGACAAATAAGTCGGCCTACGCGAAGTGGAGAAGAGGCTGTAGGTGGTGGTGCAGCCGGTGGAGAACCAGCAGTTTGCGGCTGCGATTGCCATTAAACGTTCAACAATGAAGAGAGAGTGAAGTAGGTCTGCGGTTTCCTTATCCTTTTGTAACGTATATAAAAACGGTCAATTTGATTAGCGCACGCTTTGGCGCTCCCGTATTTCCTTTTTTATTAGTGACATAAATATTTGAACTCCCCTATATAAAAATTAGTACAACTTTATTTAATTGATTACCAATCATTGTCTTTTTTCTTAAAAGAATAAAAATTATATTAAAATATCAATATTTCAATAAATTGAACAATTCAACACAATATAGATTCAACCAACACTTAAATATAACTGAAAATTATTGAAATAAATATCAATAAATTCATACAAAAATAAATATTCACGTGTTCGATAAGACTGAAATTTATAATCTTTAACTTGCTCATAATGCATTGTGATAGCCCCTCTATATTTCTTACACCGGCCTAACGCACACCCATCAACCCAATTGGTCTCAAATAGTTTGGCCCATGGACAAGTAAAAAAGGCCCACAAAGCCTTTTCTCTTATATTTACTAAATTCGCAAAGTCATTTTCAACTCGATACGTCATCAAACAACTAGACAGACCCATCATACAGATTATCAACACATTAGGATATATCACCTTAAAATGTCTCCAGCATGCTCCTAGCCGTCGGCAACCTTGCTAGTAACCAGTAAGTAACAAAATTCCAGAAGACTCAGACAGACTGAACAAGACTTAATCAAAATGTCATAACTCCTTCAAGATAAATCCAAATATTGAGATTCTTTTTTTGTTATTTAGCTAACACATATACCATCCAATGACACCAAAAGTCACCTATAAATGGAGGCTCCATACAATCATTTAGTAACATTTACTCTCACACTTGAACTCTTACTCCTACACTCAACTCTCTATCGATTTTAGCAACTTTTAGCACACTTTTTGTACTCCATACAAATTATATAACTTTTTTCTTCATATTTCACCATTACTCTCGCATCATTTCAAGTTTTTTCTTCATTTTATTCAATAAACATTACTCAATTAAGTATCGAAGTGTTAACATCTGTTTTGCATTTAGTCTCCAGTCAATTTTAAAATTTGTCTGAAGATCTTTCGATCTTTGTGGTGCGGCTGAAATCTAGTACATATCATAGTGCTAAATTGGTTTTTTTTATTATAAATTTAAGGGACAATTACACTCTCCTCCCCTGAAATTTAGTGTAATTACATGTAGACTTCCTTCGTTTGAGAAATTACATCTAGCACCCCTGAGATTTGTTTCCGTCTAACAAATTAGTATATCCGCTAATCAAAATTCACATAATTTGCTGATATTAACAAAAAAGTTAAAAAAAGGGATCTATATTTACCCCCATTGAATTATTACTAATTTATTGCAAGCCAAATAATTTTTTTTATAATGGAGTGGTTATTTCATCATGGTTGGAGGTTATATGCATGTGTGTGGATGGGTTGCCTTGGAGGCAAACTTGGGAGTTATTAATTTTGAATTTAATTATATGTAATAAAACTACACACATATCATGCATAACCATTAACATGAGCCAAGAAATTTGCGCCTTTTTGTCTCTTTCAAAATATTCTCCTTTTGTTCTATATTAAATTGGATTTAAGTTAGAACATAAAGCAATCCAAAAGCATTATGTTTGGAGTTGTTTTTCTTTTTATTCTTTGTTATATCTAGCAATAGAAAAAGAACTATATCTATTCCATTATGTGGTGTGGATAACTTAGAGATTCTAGTTTAAATTTTCAAGTGAACATAACGGGAGAACGTAAAGGGAACAACGCATGTTGTTGCTCAAATATAGAAAGAAAAAGGTAAAATTTTATGTTTTTTTTTTCTATGCTTTTTGTTTCATCCTATAGGCACTTGTCTAGCATATTTATATGTTTATTATTATACTTTTGATAAACTCCAAATGCCCGGAAATTTCAAAGGGAACACCCATTTGAACCATTTTAATTTTTTTATTTCATGTTCCGATGCATTCCCGAGCCATACCGATTCTTTGACAAGTATACAACAAAATTATGGTTGGTTGAATAAGAAAAAGGTTGAATGCAAATAATTGATGTTGTGTTTGTACAAGTAGATACTAGTGGTTCTAGTGGCACGGTGCCAGACATTGGTACAATGCAAATGATGTGATGAGAAAGGAGGGTAGATTTTACATATATAAAAGCAAGAGAATTCTCATCTCTAGTTGAGGAGTAAAATAAGAGAGAGATTTGATGGGTTCTAAAAGCGACCTGCTTGTTTGCACAGCTTTAGAATGTGAAAGTGGAGAAGAAATGTTGAGTGCGATGGAGTTAGCCAAGAAAGAAGGAGCAGATATTGTGGAACTCTGCGTTGCTTCCATGTCTTTCTCCCACATTTCGGAGCTTGAACGCCTCTTCACCCTCAGAACCTTACCCTCCATTCTCTCTTTCGGGTATTTGTTTTCTCCGAAATTTTGGTCTTATTCCATAATGCTGGATTCCTTGCTATTTCCGTACTTGAATTTTATTTGATGGTCTTAAGTTATAATACAGTAATTAGAGTTGTTTTCATCAATATTTCCACCTTTAGAACAGCCTATTATTGTGTTTAAATTCAAGCATCCCATTTGTTTTTCTTTTTCTCGTTCGAATTTGTATAAAAGCAAAAGAAAAATCTTTAAGTTTTAACCGGGGTGGGTGGCTCTTGATTGATGCGCTCTCATGGTAGATAGGTCACACCAAAAATATTTCTACTTTGGATGCATACGGACAGAGTTTGGAAATGTTCCTTTCCCAAAATAAAACTAGCAGACAACCACTTATTGCACACAGTTCAAATATCTAAATATCTAAATTGATAAATAATGTTTGATATTTCAAAGTATTTTATAAATAAAAATAAATTATATAAACTACTAAAATTAATCTAAAATATTATCAATATAATAAAAAAATTGGTGTAGCGTATAAAATTAAGTAGAGTTACTTTTCTTTAAAATAATAATAATAATTGCAGTTACTCTCTAATTAATTTGATGATGATTTAATTTGCAAATACTAATATATATATATATATTGAAAATAATATAATTATTCAAAGCATGAGGGATATTTTTGTCCAACCAAAAGGGTAAGTGTTATATTTGTTAATTTAATGAGATAAATGCTACATTAGGAATAGTTCAAGGGGCAAAATGTATTTTACCCTTTTTTTTTATATTAATATTTGTTGAAAAACATGACCAAATTCGGTAGGCCCAAATCCACAGCCCCAACCCACCACTTGGAAAGCCTGACTCGTCCCACCGACCCGATCAACCTATTACCTGACTCGGTTCCCATTTTTAAATGATTGAAACCCTTCGACTTCTTATTCTTTTCCCTTGACAGCATTTATTCACCTTCCTCGTATTCTTCCCTCTTTCTCGTTTTTTTGCGCAATCATCAATGGCTTCTCCCTATTTATTCACTGCCTTCGAAAAGAAAAAATAAAAGACATAGGTAAACTTGAGTGGTTTGATGGTGCCTCAGTGGCGTGGGTTAGCCTTGGTGATTGTCGTCCCTTGGTGGGTTTGAACAACCGGTGGTTGGGTTGTCGGCCTTTGTTGCTGTGAGCTTCCCCATCGGATCCGCCTCCCTGAGCCAAAATTATTTATCATTGTTGTGTTTTCTCACTGTTCCTATTAATTTATAATAATTGTTATATTAGTTTATATTCTGCTATAATAATTATATTTTTTTGTCGGCTCACTGTAAGAATAAACTTCCACCAATATTGATGAAGTATTTACCATTGTTAGTATTGGGATTATGATATGATGAGCGTCGGCCTCAATTTATTATAACGACGACTTTTCTCAGGCCCGATGACCTTAAACAGCCATGCACAAGATGCTCTGAGAGTACACGGTTAGAAATTCTAAGACGGGCCGTTGAATTAGACATCGAATTTGTCGAAATTTACCATCAGGTCCGTCACCAATACCCCAATTCTCTCTCTCTCCTTCTTTTTCTTTTCTTTTCTTTTTTTTTTTTTTTGTTTGGCCATTGTAAGGAAGAAAAAGGAGATACTAAGGAAAGTTAATGATCACTTTTTCTTTAAGTGTATAAGTGTATACCAACCACACGACAATAAATATATCGTGTTGGATCACTGTTTAGATTCGACCAAACTCGATTTGAGTTAAAATTTTCCAACTATTGTTTATGTTGCAGGTGTGTACTAAGGAGTTGATTAATGAGCTCAAGAGACAAAGATCAAAGACGAGGATTATAGTATCAAATCATGTAAATAAAGGAGGTTTTACCAGAGAAAAACTCGCTGACTTGATCATTGGCATGCAATCTACGGATGCAGATATCATTAAACTTGTGATCAATGTCGAGTCTATTACAGATGTAGCGCCTCTCTTCCACATGCTCACACATTGTCAGGTACCACTTATTGCTAGAGCAATGGGAGAAAGAGGTCTGATCAGCCAACTCTTGGGGCCAAAATATGGTGCTTCCATGATATTTGGATCTTTAGGGGGCAAATTTGTACCTGGCTTGCCACCTCTAGTTAGCATCAAACATGTATATAAGTTAGAAAATATGAATGCAGACACGAAAATCTTCGGTGTTGTCTCGAATCCCGTAGGCCATAGTAAAGGCCCTCTTCTGCATAATCCTGCATTCAGACAGACAGGGTATAATGGGATTTACGTACCGCTTTTAGTCGATGACATAAAGGAATTCTTCAGAGTCTACTCCTGCAATGACTTTGCTGGTTTCAGGTATGTGCTGTTTGCCACAAAGATGTCTTTTTTTCATGTATTAGATCGTATTTTCGTGCATATCTAAAGTGTGGAGTTGTTTGTAGTGTGGGAATACCGCACAAAGAGACTGCCGTGAGTTGCTGTGATGAAGTTCATCCTCTTGCTCTGGTATGTTTCCAAGTTTCAATTGTGCTGCAGAAACCGGGAGATCACTTACATGGTTTGTATTTTTCAGTCAATAGGAGCAGTAAACACCATTGTTCGGAGGCCTATGGATGGGAAGCTTGTCGGTTATAATACCGATTGTGAGGCTTGTATAACTGCTATTGAAGATGCATTTAGAGGTATCTGTCTCCTCTCTGTTTGCTGTCAATAAGGTGTATAGTTATCTAAGCATAGCTCGGTTATTGACATTGAGACTCTTGAATCAGAACGTTTTGTCCGAAATGGAGAAGCATTGCATGTTTCACCAATTGCTGGAAAATTGTTTGTATTGGTTGGAGCCGGTGGAGCTGGAAGAGCAATAGCGTTTGGTGCTAGGAGCAGAGGGGCCAGAGTTGTTATATTCAACCGCAATTTTGGTAGGAACTTAACTCAAAGTAAAGCCTGGGGATTGAGTTTCCATCTGCAATGGCTATGAACTAATTCTACTTTTCCTCTGTGTAAAGAAAGGGCTAAGGCTCTTGCAATGGCAGTGTCCGGTGAAGCTCTGCCATATGAAAGCTTAAACGACTTCCGGGCTGAGAAAGGAATGATTCTTGCAAATGCTTCTGCTGTGGGTATGGAGCCAAATACAGATCAAACTCCTGTGTCCAAGGTTTTGTATCCTCCTCAGCCATTGGAGAGTAGCCCTTTTGATGTATGTGGAACTAACTTATACTAATTGGATAGTGCATCTCCATTTGCCTTTTAGGTTGCTTTAAAATCATATGAACTGGTTTTTGATGCGGTTTATACGCCAAGAAACACCCGGCTATTGCAAGAGGCTGCAGAGGTTGGAGCCACAGTTGTGAGCGGTGTAGAGATGTTCATCAGACAGGCTCTTGGCCAGTTTAAACTGTTCACGGGTGGATTAGGTACTCAACTAGCTCTCATTTCTCGTTTGCTCGTTTCCAATTTAAATCATATAGTGATATGCATTACTTTTGCCAAATGTGTTGGCAATTTTTTCCCTCGTTCCAGCACCAGAAGATTTCATGCGCAAGATTGTACTAGAGCAATTTTGATGCAGATCTATCGTAACAGCCGTCTAGATAAACATGCTCAGAAGAAGACTGTTTGGTGAGATATGAAATGTATAACCATGCTACTGGAATTTTCGGCAACAGGATTTGGATCCTTTATGTAATCATCACCTTCTTTAGAAGTCTACTCAATTTGCATTAGTCACAAACATATATGGTTTATAGCAGCAATACTGTTCTCCAAGAGTTCAGAAACTGTGCCTCTTTTGCAACATATTCTGATATCTCTTTTCCTTTTCCCCCCGACCAAACAGATCTTGTTCATCCTTTTACTACATATGACCTACTCTGCGGCTGTCTCAATCAATCTTTACCATAGCCCACCGGTGATCTCATCAGTCTCTTCTTACGTTATTTGGTACTCTCTGTAATTTTCCTAAAACCGACCAAATAGCTCTAAACTCTCGCCAATAAAAATGGACAAGAAAGAAAAAAACAAAAGGAAGCTGGCAAACTTCATCAGAGTTGATCACCTGTGGGGAGACTTAAACTCTTGATTGATGTGAAACCACCGTCGACTACCAGATTATGCCCACTAACAAACTTGGCATCATCAGATGCAAGAAACAAAGCAGCATTTGCTATGTCGCTCGGTTCACAAAAAGCTCCCCGCAGCACACTGAAATCGTGTACCATCTTCACCAGCTTCTGTGCATCAACCCCGGGATAGTACTTCTTCAGTTCTTCCA